>NC_048237.1:16455549-16503584 GCF_002007445.2 Ailuropoda melanoleuca
CAGCGAGAGAGGGAACACAAGCAGGGGGAGTGGGAGAGGAAGAAGCAGGCTCCTAGAAGAGGAGCCTGATGTGGGGCTCGATCCCAGAACACTGGGATCATGCCGAGCCGAAGGCAGACGCTTAACGACTGTGCCACCCAGGCGCCCCTNGAACATTGGGGTGCATATGGCCCTTCTCTTTACTACGTCTGTATCTTTGGGGTAAACACCCAGTAGTGCAATGGCTGGGTCATAGGGTAGTTCAATTTGTAACTTTTTAAGGGACCTCCACACTGTTTTCCAAAGTGGCTGTACCAACTTGCATTCCCACCAACAGTGTAGGAGGGATCCCCTTTCTCCACATCCTCCAACATTTGTTGCTTCCTGCCTTGTCAATTTTTGCCATTCTGATTGGCGTAAGATGGTATCACAAGGTGGTTTTGATTTGAATTTCCCTGATGGCTAATGGTTTTGAACATTTTTTCATGTGTCTGTTGGCCATTTGTATGTCTTCATTGGAAAAGTGTCTGTTCATATCTTCTGCCCATTTTTTGATTTGATTATTTGATTCCCATGTATTGAGTTTGAGAAGTTCTTTGTAGATCTCGGATACCAGTCTTTTATCTGTAGTGTCATTTGCAAATATCTTCTCCCATTCCGTGTGCTGCCTCTTAATTTCTGACTGTTTCCTTGGCTGTGCTGAAGCTTTTTATCTTGATGAAGTCCCACAAGTTCATTTTTTCTTTTGTTTCTCTTGCCTTTGGAGATGTGTCATGAAAAAAGTTGCTGTGGCCGATGTCAAAGAGGTTGCAGCCTATGTTCTCTTCTATGATTTTGATGGATTCCTGTCTCACATCAAGGTCTTTCATCCATTTGGAGTTTATCATTGTGTATGGTGTGAGAGAGCGGTCAAGTTTCATTCTTTTGCATATAGCTGTCCAATTTTCCCAGCACCATTTATTGAAGAGACTGTCTTTATTCCACTGGATGTTTTTTCCCGCTTCGTCAAAGATTAGTTGCCCAAAGAGCCAAGGGTCCATTTCTGGGTTCTCTTCTGTTCCATTGGTCTATGTGTCTATTTTTGTGCCAGTATCATGCTGTCTTTGTGATCACAGCTTTGTAGTATAGCTTGAAATCCAGCAAAATGATGCCCCCAGCTTTGTTTTTCCTTTTCAACAATTCCTTGGTGATTCGGGGCCTTCTCTGGTTCCACACAAATTTAAGGGCTGTTTGTTCCAGTTCTTTGAAAAATATCATTGGTATTTTGATCGGGATGGTATTGAATGTGTAGATTGCTCTGTGTAGCATAGAAATTTTAACTATGTTTCTTCTTCTGATCCATGAGCATGGAATATTTTTCCATCTTTTTGTATCTTCTTCAGTGTCTTTCAACAGTGATTTGTAGTTTCTAAAATATAGATCCTTTACGTCTCTGGTTAATTCCGAGATAACGTGATTTTTGGTTCTATTGTAAATGGAATGGATTCCCTAATTTCTCTTTCTTCACTCTCATTGTTTGTGTATAGAAATGCAACTGATTTCTGAGCATTGATTTTGTATCCTGCCACATTACTGAATTGCTCTATAACTTCTAATAGTTTGGGCGTGGATTCTTTTGGGTTTTCCATATATAATATCATGTCATTTGTGAAGAGAGACAGTTTGACTTCTTCTTTGCCAATTTGAATACATTTTATTCTTTTTTGTTGTCCAATTGCTGTTGCAAGGACTTCTAGTACTATGTTGAATAATAGTGGCGAGAGTGGGCATCCTTGTCGTGTTCCTGATCTTAAGGGAAAGGCTTCCAGCTTTCCCCCACTGAGAATGATATTCGCTGTAGGCTTTTCATAGATGGTTTTTATGAAATTGAGGAGTGTACCCTCTATCCCTACACTCTGAAGGTTTTAATCAGGAAAGGATGCTGTATTTTGTCAAATGCTTTTTCTGCATCCATTGAGAGGATCATATGGTTCTTGACTCTTTTCTTGTTGATATGATCTATCACACCGATCGATTTGCGAATGTTGAACCACCCTTCAGATGCTGGGGATCTTAATGAACATGGGGGAGTGCTTTGAAGGTTGGTAATGATGGTGAAAAGAATGGGACAAGAATAGTGGTTATATATAATGGTGGGGGCTTCAAATGAGAGGGCATTGTTGAAGGATATTAAAAGAAAAAAAAAAGTTCTAGTTTTGAAGTGTTAGCATGGAGCCTGGAGAGTAGCTGTACTCTGAGAGTGTTCCAGCATCCTTCTTTCTGACCACAGGGATACAAAGGTGAGAGATGGCGTGTTGCTTTCTCCCAGAGTCACTGTCACTTCACCTTCTGTCATCAGTCTCTTTTTTGTTAAATTAAGTTCAGAATAGCAATTTCTTTATTGGTTACTCTGTTTCCTGAGAAGTGGAATTATCAACATAACAGAGAAATCTGGGGATATTTCTGGTTATCTGTTATGCGAAAACAAAATGAGACTGTGTATTTGTGAATGTTTTGAATAGGATTAAGGCTTCCAAATATCTTTATCCTTATAAATCACATTAAAAATAGGAGAACTGACATTCTCATAGTTTCTACAAATGATGTCACTAAGTTGTATTTTATAGATAAGTAAAATTTTTTTAAAGATTTTTTTTTTATTTATTTGACAGAGATAGAGACAGTCAGCGAGAGAGGGAACACAAGCAGGGGGAGTGGGAAAGGAAGAAGCAGGCTCCTAGCGGAGGAGCCTGATGTGGGGCTCGATCCCATAACGCCGGGATCACGCCCTGAGCCGAAGGCAGACGCTTAACCGCTGTGCCACCCAGGCACCCCATAGATAAGTAAAATTTTGATAAAAATTTTAATAGACATTGTTGTGCCAGTTCTTAAGTTCTTAAGCCCTTCTGTAGTCTGCTTTGTGATGCTGGGGCTTGGACTCTGTTGTAAACTTGGTTTCTGCTGTTACCTGGCTCCCTGTTAGGTTCTGCCAGTAGGTGGCATTAGAGGGAAAACGGGAGATTGAAGGAGAAAGAAGGGACTTGCTTCGTTGTGTTGGCTTCTGATTTTCTTCCTTTCTTTCTGTTCCTGTGAGCATTAGTCCAGTGACACTTCTCCAGGCAGCTGCAGTTCCCTTCTACAGTGTTAACTGAGACGGTTTGCAGGCTTTCCAACCCTGGCAACCTCTCCAGCCCCCAGCGTAAGCACCAGGCAAGCAATGTCTTCCTCAGAAGTTGGAGTCCTCACCAGGTCCCCCCTCTACATTTTTGGATTTTAACAACCATTTTCCTTGTTCCCCTAACCGTAATGGTGGTGGTAGCTGCTTCCTGTAGTTGCTATTTCTGTGATATCTTTGAGTTCTTATTTTTACTCTTCTAGTTGCCAGTTCTTTGTTTTAAAATTCCTGTATTCAAATACCTGCTGTGGTTTCCGACTGTACCTAGACTGATGTAATTATCTTACTTATTTTTAAATTTGTGGATAATTTAGTGTTATATATTAATTGTATGTAACATGCATTTATTATATGATGTTATTTAGTGTAAATAACATATTTTTCCAAAAAATTGTAACAAATATTATAGATAGAAATGAAAATCAAATAAGTTTAATTTTATGAAAAACTTGCTGCTTTGCCTTTATTTATTTATTTATTTTTCATTTTGCTGCAGACTAATGAATATTTCATCAGAGCCTCAACGGCCTGTGGACAGCCATTTGGGAACTACCTACTTAGTACAAAGGATTAGGTTTTAAATTAAAATGTTTCACTTTGGCCCAGACTCACACATTTAGGTGATATAATTGACACTTCTGAGCTCTAAATAAAACCAGATTAAGTTCTAAATTTACTTTTGAAAGATAGGATATAAATGCCAATCATAAAAATTCAGTTTGAGGTGGTTAATTTGAAAATCTCTTAGATCAGCCTTGCTCCTTTGGTATCTTTCATCTCTACAGAACTGTTAAATTTAAGATAAAAATCTTCAGTTTGCTCTCAGTAATGTACTTTCTTCCTTTATCATTTACAAACCCATAAAGTTAAAGATGAATAAGTTATTACATGTAAAAGACTTCTGGGAAGGAGACTCTGAACTATTACTTTTTCCTGGGACTCAGCCTGTGCTGGGGGTCTGGTTTTAGCTATGAAATCAAAATACATCAGTTCTTTGTAGCCAAGGACATCACTCATTAGTTTGCCTCTGTCAATGGATTGTTCGATTGATCAATCGAAAGAATGCAGGAATGAGTAAAATAATGAATTAAAAAAAACCCTCTATCCCAGTCTGTCCTTTCTCCTTGCTTAAACTTATCTCAGAGCACCACCCAGTTAATTTCCATTACTCATGCTCACATACTCTTTTCTCCTTTTTTCTCATTACACATCTTAGTGATCTAGAGCATCTTATCTTCTATATTCTATATCTGTAATTTTGCTTTTATCTCTGAACTTCCAAAGTAACAATATTTACCTCATAAAAGGGTAAATTATATGGTCTCAAGGGTTGATCTAGCCTGGGTGTGGTCTCACAACCTAATTTATTGGACAGGGATTATGTTTTGGTTAACACCAATATTTAAATTTTTTATGTATGTGGTAATAGAGAGCCAGTAATGATTTTATTTTATTTTTTTCTTTCCATAAAGTACCCCTTTTCTGGCTTGATAGGAATACTTCAGTGATCATAAAATTGTTTTTGTGAACATAGATTTTAAGTATAAGGGAATAGTATGATCCTAAAACATATTTAAATCAAACTATTTCAAATTGTCCAGTTAAGCCTTCCAATTTCTGGGATGTATTATTTTGTTAAACCATAATTATATTGACTCTCCTTTTTTTTTGAAATGATATAAATAATACTTTAAAATTTTTATTACCATTTTCTTTGTTGGAACTTGTGATTTTGAATTATATGTGTTTCAACCAAAGATAATTAATTTTGTCTGAACTTCGTTTGATCTCACCTTTAGTGTAATTCTAGAAACATGCCATATTTTGGTTGTCTCAAATGGTTATGACTTTTTAAAGCTAATTCATTTTACTTATTTATAAAACCTTTTGAATGTTTGCCAGAAAAAAAATCACAAATGATCCTTAATGATGAAAAAAGTAAAAAAAAAGTTCCATCAATTTACAACAAATAAATGAGCAAAGGTGGTTAAGTCTATGATGATACCTCTGGTGGACACCTCATGTGATTACTGTCTAACGTCCAACTCAGAAAAGTTGCTCATTACCTGGAATGATTTTCAATACATGCAGTGGGTACCCAGTGACTACATCTATATACTGACCTTGCTTTCCTATCTAACTGACTTATCCAGGATGGTTTATCTGATTTGACCTTGCTCAGATTCTTCCTTTCAAGAATTTAAAATTTGGAATTGAGACATAAAGAGTAGAAGTTTTAGGAGCTGGATCAGATCAATAGTAACTTTTTTTTTTTTTAAGATTTTATTTATTGGGGCACCTGGGTGGCACAGCGGTTAAGCGTCTGCCTTCGGCTCAGGGCATGATCCCGGCGTTATGGGATCGAGCCCCACATCAGGCTCCTTCGCTATGAGCCTGCTTCTTCCTCTCCCACTCCCCCTGCTTGTGTTCCCTCTCTCGCTGGCTGTCTCTATCTCTGTCAAATAAATAAATAAAATCTTTAAAAAAAAAAAAGATTTTATTTATTTATTTGATAGAGAGACAGCCAGTGAGAGAGGGAGTGCAAGCAGGGGGAGTGGGAGAGGAAGAAGCAGGGTCCCAGCGGAGCAGGGAGCCCGATGCGGGGCTCGATCCCAGGACCCTGGGCCGAAGGCAGATGCTTAACAACTAAGCCACCCAGGTGCCCCAGATCAATAGTAACTTAAACACAGTCTGTGAACTCCTATGTTTTAGATCTCCAGTTGCTTTCGCTCTTGCCCTTTCTTGGTATATGTTTTCAAATTTTTCTTGAATTCTGTGAGCTATCCTAGTATCCTATTAATAAGGTTATCTTTTGGTTTAGACTAATCAGGATTGACTGTAGTTTCTTGCAAAAAAATACCCCAGTTGAAGGAAAGGAGACGGACGTTGAATGCAAAGGGGTGTTCTTAAATTACCAGAAATTAGAAAGCAGAAATATACTGATTAAAACTAGGTTGAAAATAAAATCTTAGGTTGTTAAGGCTTGAGGGAATTTATTCTTTAAATGTTGTCTTTAACAAACTCTTGTATTTACTTTTGTAAATAGTAAAGGCTATTCTGCTTTGATTTAAACAGCTCATTCCTGTAACGACAGCATATCATTAACCTAAAAAATATATTTTAGTCCAATTCATGATTATTAGAACTGTTGAAAAAATAGGAGAAACATATTTTATTTGGCAACTGTATTATAAACAAACAATCTTGCAGTCTCCCAGAGGGGAGAGGAATAACTTTAGTTACTTTCACAGTGTTGAGAATAATAGCAATCTAGATTTGGGGAGATGGTTCTTACTTACAGGAAGTAGTTTGCTATGTTTGGCCCACATAACACCTAGCTTTCCAAACTGTTAAATCTGGACACTTTTGTGTTGTCTCCATTAGAAAATGTGGAAAAATAACTCACGTTGGTAAATTTGGTTGTATATGCTGCTAAGATAATTATCTTTATTCATTCATTCACTTATTCTATAACCATTTATTGCATGACTTTTATGTGTTAGGCTCTACACTAGTTCCGAGATTCTTCAGTTAAAAAATAAAGATCTCTGCTCTTGAGATTCTTACATTGTAGTTTTAGAATGGATTTAGTTTTTGTTTTTGTTAACTCAGCTATATTTCTGTTGGCTTTTAGCCAGTTTGAAGCTCATTCAGATTGTATCAATCAGGATTATTTAGGGTTCTAGTAAAGTGTGGGGGAGAGACTGATAGTGGATAAACATCCACTAAACAGACATAAAAATTATTTAAAATGTCTGTTATTCTGTGTTAGAATTCATTGAATTGTAGAACAATGTTCATATTTTGATTTTGGTTAAAAAGAGGAAATTAACATGGCAAAATGAAGAGACTAGGAAATTTGTGAATATATATGCATATTTATATATGCCAAATATATATGCTAAATATATATGCCAAATAAATATCCATTTGCTGTGTGTGTATATATATATATATATATATACACACACACGCACACACATATGCACTGTATTGTATGAATGTTCCTCATTAGTTATTTTGTCAGATCCAGCTCACAAGCTTATTTAACTCTCCTTAGGAATTTTAGCACATAGAGAGATATTTAAAAAACACAAGATGAACAGAAGCACAGTTTATTACTTTTATAAGTTACAGTACTGATATGTAATTAACTCTAATGAATTCAACAGTCATAAAGAAATCGTTAAATTGATTTTTAAAACTAAGACCATTGTCACAGTCAACTAATTGCTGATGGCCATTTTCATTTCACAGACATTACTTCTGTTTATGAGAGTATCCATGCTGTGTTGTTGCTGTTTCAGACCATGGACTTGAACTGTGTGTCAGGTTGGAATGTGCAGACCTTCCTTGTTTTAGTTATTGGGCCTGGGATCTTTGTGAAAACTCTAAGAACTGGCATGGTTACTGTTCATTCTTCTGAAAACTGCATTTTTTTCTTGATAAATAGACAAATTAAACTTCTCCTACCAATAAACGGAAGATTTAGAGCAGCAGTTTTTTTTTTTGTTGTTGTTGTTTGCTTGTTAATTTAAATTTTACTTAGTTAACATACAGTGCAATATTGGTTTCTGGAGTAGAATTTAGTGATTCATCACTTGCATACAAAACCCAGTACTCATCACATGTACCCTCTCTCGTACCCGTCGCCCAGCTAGCGCCCCCCACCCCCATCAACCCTCAGTTTGTTCTCTGTTGTTTGGGCACTTGGTTGCACAGTTGGTTAAGTGTCTGCCTTCAGCTCAGCTCATGATATGTAGTTAACTGGGGTTGAGTCCTGCATTGGGCTCCCTGCTCATCGGGGAGTCTGCTTCTCTCTCTCTCTCTGCCCCACCCCCTGCTCATGCTCTGTGTCTCTCTTTCTCTCTCAAATGAATAAATGAAATCTTTTAAAAAAAGTTTCCTAAGGCTTGTTTCCCACTCTCCTTTTTTTCTTTCCCCCCTTCTTATATGTGCATATGTTCTGTTTCATAAATTCCACATATAAGTGAAATGATATGGTATTTGTCTTTCTCTGACTGACTTATTTCACTTAATATTATACACTCTAGCTCCATCCACATCATTGCAAATGGCAAGGTTTCAATTTTTTGACAGCTGAGTAATATTCCATCGTGTGTGCGTGTATATATACACACACACGTATATCACCTTTTTTTTTTTTTAAGATTTTATTTATTTATTTGACAGAGAGAGAGACAGCCAGCGAGAGAGGGAACACAAGCACTGAGCCACCCAGGTGCCACTATATCACGTCTTCTTTATCCATTCATCACTTGATGGATGGACACTTGGGCTCTTTCCACAGTTTGGTTACTGTTGATAATGCTGCTATAAACATCGGGGTGCAGGTAGCCCTTCAAATCTGTATTCTTGTATTCTTTGGGTAAATACCTAGTAGTGCAATTGCTGGTTTGGTTACTGTTGATAATGCTGCTATAAACATCGGGGTGCAGGTAGCCCTTCAAATCTGTATTCTTGTATTCTTTGGGTAAATACCTAGTAGTGCAATTGCTGGGTCATAAGTCTATGTTTAACTTTTAGAGGAACCTCCAACCCTTCTTCAGATAGGTCATTTGCAATATCTTCTCCCATCCTGTAGGCCGCCTTTTAGTTTTGTTGACTGTTTCCTTTGCTGCACAGAATCTTTTTATCTTGATAAAGTCCCAATAGTTCATTTTTGGTTTTGTTTCCCTTGCCTCCGGAGACGCATCTGGTAAGAAGTTGGTGTGGCCGAGGTCAAAGAGGGTGCTGTCTGTGTTCTCCTCTGGGATTTTGATGGTTTCCTGTCTCATCCATTTTGAATTTATTTTTGTGTATGGTGTAAGTAAGTCACCCAGGTTCATTCTTCTGCATGTGGCTGTCCAGTTTTCCCAACACCATTTGTTGAAGAGACTGTCTTTTTTCCATTGGATATTCTTTCCTGCTTTGTGGAAGATCAGTTGACCTTATAGTTGTGGGTCCATTTCTGGGTTCTCTATTCTGTTCCATTGATCTGTGTGTCTGTATTTGTGCCAGGACCATACTATCTTGATGGCTACAGCTTTGTACGATAGTTCGAAGTCCAGAATTGTGGTGTCTTCAGCTTTGCTTCTTTTCCTTTTGAAGACTGCTTTGGCTATATGGGGTCTGTTTTGGTTCCATACAGATTTTAGGACTGTTGGAGGTCTGTGAAAAATGCTATTTTTGGTGTAAATGGTATTTTGATAGGGATTGCATTAAATGTGTAGACTGTGTTGAGTAGTATAGACACTTTAACATTTGTTCTTCTAATGCATGAGCATGGAATTTCCCCCCATTTCTTTGTGTCCTCTTTAGTTGCTTTTGTAAGTGTTCTGTAGTTCTCAGAGTACAGATCTTTTACCCCTTTAGTTAGGTTTATTCCTTATGGTCTTTGATTCCTTGATTTCTTTTTCTGCTGCTTCATTAATGGTGTCTAGGAATGCAACAGATTTCTGCACATTGATTTTATGTCCTGCAACTTTGCTGAATTCATGTATCAGTTCTAGCAATTTTTTGGTGGCATCTTTCCGGTTTTCTACATAGACTATCATGTCATTTGGAAATAGTGAAAGTTTGACTTCTTCCTTGCCGATTTGGATGCCTTTTATTTCTTTTTGTTGTCTGATTGCTGAGACTAGGACTTCCAGTACTATGTTAAATAGTAATGGAGAGAGTGGACATCCTTGTCTTGTTCCTGACCATAGAGGAAAAGCTCACAGTTTTTCCCCATCGAGGATGATACTAGCTGTGGGTCTTTCGCTTATGGCCTTTATGATGTTGAGGTATGTTCCATCTATCCCTACTTTGTTGAGGGATCTTATCAAGAACGGATGCTGCATTTTGTGAAATGCTTTTTCTGCATCTGTTGACAGGATCATATGGTTCTTATCCTTTCTTTTATTAATGTGGTGTATTACGTTGATTGATTTGCGAATATTGAACCATCCCCGCGCAGCCCAGGAATAAATCCCACTTGATCATGGTGAATGATTCTTTTAATGTACTGCTGGATTTGATTTGCTAGTGTTATTGAGAATTTCTGCATCCACGTTCATCAGGGATAGTGGCCTGTATGTCTCCTTTTTAGTGGGGTCCTTTGTCTGGCTTTGGAATTGAGGTAGTGGGGGCCTTGTAGAAGGAGTTTGGAAGATTTCCTTCCGTTTCTATTTTTTGGAGCAGTTTGCAAAGTATAGGTATTAATTCCTTCTTGATGTCTGGTAGAATTCCCCTGGGAAGCCATCTGGCCCAGGACTTTTGTTTGTTGGGAGATTTTTGATTATTGTTTCAATTTCTTTCAAATTTTCTATTTCTTCCTGGTTCAGTTTGGGTAGTTTGCATGTTTCTAGGAATTTGTCCATTTCTTCCACATTGCCCAGTGTGTGGGCATATAATTTTTCATAATATTCTCTTATAATTGTATCTGTGTGGTGTTAGTTGTTATTTCTACTCCCTCATTTGTGATTTTATCGATTTGGGTCCTTTCTCTTTTCTTTTTGTTAAGTCTGGATAGGGAGCAGCAGTTTCAAACTAGTTCTTGTCTTTAGGGAGTCTGCAAGGTCAAAACTGTTTCCATAATAATACTAAGGCTCTTCTTTCCCCCTTTGCAGAGGCTACATGATGTGATGGCATAGTTGCTCTAATGATAACATATGATGAGTTTATTTTGATTTTTAAATAAGTAAATTGATACATACTTCAGTATTTCCTCAGTTTTAATTTCTAACATGGTAATGATTGATACAAATAGAAGCTCTTTTGTTTATGCGGTCTTCCATAATCTTTAAGAGGGCAAAGGGATGCTCAAACCAAAAAGTTCAAATACTGGAGTTTAAAGTAGTGTAAGCGGTTATAGAGTAGTATAAGTGGTTATTTGAGGAAGTTAGTGTTCATAGAATTATATTGTAAATGCACTTGTGGATATTTAGACATTATTTTCTGGGTCCTATATAGTTGACACAAACTTGTGCTGCCGTAGTATGTTAATACCTACTGTTCAGGGGTTTTTTTGTTTTGTTTTGTTTTGTTTTTTTCTAGCATCTCTATTAAAATCATACATGATCCTTGTGACATATTTACAGTTGATATCACTTTCCATTCATTATGAGATAATTAATTTGTCAACTTGAGGTTTTTAATAGTTGTGCATTCTTCATTGCAGATTGAAGTTCACCCTATAATAAATAGCCGTGAATCATTCTAAACAATTGATAATAAGTAAGCTTTCAAGTCTTAAAATTATCACAAATCTTTTCTGAAGTTTAGATATTTATCTTGATTTATTCAGATTATGATACTTTGTAGGTTGCTTGTATTCCAAATTAATAGCTATATTTACCTGACTTAGGGAATCTGCAAAAATGAGTAAGATTATTCAAAACATGCTGGTGGAAGTAATTTAAGTTTAAGGTAACAAAGATAGCGACATGTAAAAACTCTTTTAATGAATATAGTCTTAAGGTTTAAAAATTCTTCAGAGTTCCAGTATTTCTAATATTTATATACACACTTAGGATTTGAATAATGTTTATCTAAAGTGGCAATTGAAATAATTGTGTAAGTGTGGAAATTCATGTATAAGTTTATTTTGATTATAGAATATCAATAACATACTAATAATATTGAGCTAGATAATATGCTTGAAAAAGTTGAAATATTGAATTATATGAATCCTCATTGTAGATAGGCAGTATAGACAAGAGAATAGAGTATACTTCGGGAAAGAAGATTATTGCAAATTATAGAACATTCAATTATAAACATTTTCAATTATTATTAAAATGACTATAGTGAAAGTTTTATCACAAATGTTTCCAAGTATAAAACTATTTTTGTATGTTGGAGGACATAACAAAATCTATTTGTTCAGTGCTCTAAAAATTAATCTGAGTGTATTAAGTAAAACCTCAGTTAACTGCCATGATAGGGTTTTCTTTTGGTTAATAGAACTTTTCACATCTATGAAAGCTTATGCCTTAATCATGACAATCTTTTGGCTTTGAAGATATGAAGCTGAAGAAACGGAAAACTAGTATAATGGAGTATATGGAATTTACACAAACTTTAATTAACTTTTTTTTGGATAGGCACAGTATTCACATGGTTTACGTTAAAAAAAAATCCAGAGTGAAAATCCTTCCTTCAGTCCTTTGCTTCAACCACCAGTTCCCTTACCTGGAGTCATCTTGGAGTCTTTGGTACAAGTTACCACCACCTTTTGTCTGGATTACTGCAAAAACATCCTAATGGAGACCCTGCTTCCTCCTTTGCCCATATATTCTCCACACTGCAGCCAGAGTGGTGCTTTTAAACATGATCATATCATATCACTCTTCTCTGAAGACCCTTGGTCATTTCCTCTCTTATTCAGTGTAAAAGACAAAATCCTTACTAATGTTGCCCAAGCCCTACAGAATCTGCTTCCTCCCCCCCATTACATGTTTGATATTGTTTCCTCCTTCGTCATAGTATTCCACTATTCTGACTTCCTTAATTTTTCCCTGTTCCTTTGCACTTGTTTCTTCTACCTGTAATGTGCTTGCCCTGATATCTTCAGGCCTGTTCAGGCTTCTGAACAGATATCTTCTTATCAGAAAGGCCTTTCCTGACCATCCTGACCACCCAGCATTCCTTATCCCCCTTCCCTGATTATTTTTCTTCGTAAAACTTCCACGACTGTTTACAAATATACCCAGGATTTTTAAAATTCAGATGTGGTGAGGCCAATAGATGAGAGAAGATTGTCACTGAAAAAATAGTTTGTTACAGTTTGCAAGAGGAAGAGGCATTCAGTGCATTGCAGGGCCAAATGAAGAAGGATGGTGGCGGTGGGGGGAGCCTGTCAGGATGCAGAAAGTGTGAGGGGAAAGCATGGGCTAGAGCCATTATTGTGTTTTTTTGTGGGAAGAAATGGTAAAGACAGAGCAAGCAGCTGAGCAAGTTTAGGTTTGGATAGTTTGAATAATTTTGGCAGACTCTGAGATATGCAGCTGTTCCCTGCATTCCCAACTGATACTCAGGCCTTTACTAACTCTGCCTGGATTATCAATGTAACCATGAACTTTGTGTTTTATACCTTTTACTTGTCCTGTTTTAAAGTTTATACGGTACTGTTACATTCCTTATTTATTTTGACCTTCACAGCAATCCTACAATGCCATTATTTCATTTATCTCCATTCATAGCAATAAAGACAGCTCCAGGAGGACAAGTAATTTTGCCTGAGATTAGTGTAAGTGGCAGAGCTAGAACCTAAATATCTCCCCATCTTCTCTTCCTAATCCCTAATCTTATCATTCCTTTGCTTTAGAACTGCTTGTGGGTTTTCCTGGCTAATAGACAAAATCCAGCCACCTTAGCCTGGCATTTAAGGCTTTTACTATCTGTTTCTTATCTATCTATCTATCTATCTATCTATCTATCTATCTATCTATCATCTATCTATCTATCTATCTATCTATCTGTCTTTTTTTTTATGCAGAGTTATGTCCCAGGCAAAGTGATCTCTGTACAGCAACTTGGACATGTGGCACTTTATCACCTCTGTACTTGTGTATGCTGTTCTCACCACTGGGACTGTTCATTTTGGCATGATAGATCATTCAAGGGCTACATTTTCTGTGAACCATTTTCATTGTCTTCTCCCTCTTCCCATCCTAGCTGTATAGAAATTTCTCCTTTTTCTAAACTCTAACCTTTTTACCTAAAATTCTTATAGCACTTAGAAAAACAATCTTGTAATAAATGTAGTTAGTTATATTTCTTATTTTCCTATGGGTTTATTTAATTGCTTATAGTTTCTTCTATACAGTGGGAATCAGCACTGAAGAGGTTTTTTTTTGTTTTTTTTTTTAAAGATTTTATTTATTTATTCGACAGAGATAGAGACAGCCAGCGAGAGAGGGAGCACAAGCAGGGAGTGGGAGAGGAAGAAGCAGGCTCACAGCAGAGGAGCCTGATGTGGGGCTCGATCCCATAACGCCGGATCACGCCCTGAGCCGAAGGCAGACGCTTAACCGCTGTGCCACCCAGGCGCCCCAGCACTGAAGAGTTTTTGTTAGCTGTGGCTTACTTCTCTACCTCCTGACATCAGCAAGTAGCACATTGCTTTGTATGTATTCATATCTGGTAAGTATGCATTGAATAGTCTATTGGGTGAATTGGGATATATTCACTGAGAATACAGTATGCTATAATTAGCTGAAGCATTCGTTTGAAGATAAGTGGATTAATGAATTACTGTAAGGAGCTTAAGTTTTATTTGAGAACTTTCTGAAATCTCAGTGTGTCCATGTATACTTAAATTTTAAATAACCTTAATCAATTAAATGAGTGCCCTTTATATTCTCTGAGTTTTTGAGCTAGAAGGTTTATATGTCATATTTAACACCATTTGAAGTTTTAGGTAGTATTAAAGCCCAGCCCTTAGCAGACAAAATGTACTTTGGAACTAGAAACATTGCAACATATGTATTTTTTAAGATCCTTGTGATGTGCCATGTAGCATTATATTCCATACTTGTTATATCTTGCCATTTGCTGTGAATGTCTCTATCTTACATAAGATGCCACAATCAATTGGGAAATTAGGAAAATGCACTTAATGGACAAATTTGAGAAAAGGGTATTATTTCTAGAGCTATTACATAATTTTCAGTGTTTAACAGTGTTGTTAAATAGAGATGGGGTTGATATGTAGCACCTATATTATTTTCTCACAGCTGTTGTAATAAATTACCATGAACTTGGTGGCTTGAAACATCAGAAGTTTATTGTTTTACAATTCTGGAGGCCTGAAGTCCAAAGTCTTTTATCATTGGGCTGAAATTAAGGTGTTGGCAGGGTGACATTCCCTCTGGAAGTTCTAAGAGAGAATACATTCTTTGCCTCTTCCAGCTTCTGGTGGCTGTGAGGATTCTCTGGCTTGCAGCCACATCTCCGGTCTTCAAGGCCAGCATCTTCAAATCTCTCTGCTCTGTCTTTATACCCTTCTCTTCTGTGTGTAGTCAAGTCTCCCTTCTTTTTTTTTTTTAAGATTTTATTTATTTATTTGAGACAGAGAGATGCAGAGACAGAGAGAGAGAGAGAGCATGAGCAGGGGGAGAGGCAGAGGGGAGAGGGAGAAGAAGACCCCCCACTGAGCCAGGAGCCAGATGTGGGGCTCGATCCCAGGACCCTGGGATCATGACCTGAGCTAAAGGCAGACGCTTAACCATCTGAGTCACACAGGTGCCCCTCAAGTCTCCCTCTTTTAAGGATACATGTAATGGCATTTAGGGTCCACTTAAATAATCCAAGATGATCTTTCCATCTCAGGATCCTTAACTTCATCACATCTGCAATGACCTTTTTATCTTATAAGGTAACATTTATAGGTTGATATCTCATTTGTGAGTTTGATTCGCATTTCTCTGATGACTAATGAAATTGAATACCCTTCTGTATCTATATAGGTTATTATATTCTTCTTTGAATCATTTGCTCATATTTTTTCCTATTGGTTGTCTGTTTTCTTTTTATAAGAAATTGATTTATAGTTGGTACAAGTTCTTTGTTAGGTGAATGTGTTGCCAATATCTTCCACTCTGTGACTTGCAGTTTCATTTTCTTAGTTGTGTCTTTTGATGACCAGGTGGTCTTAATTTTTATGTAGTTCAATTTAGCAATCATTTCTTTTATAAGTAATGCATTCTGTATCCTGTTTAAGAAATCTTTGCTTGCTCCAAGGTCATAAAGATGTATACCAGGGAGTGCCTGCCTTGCTTAGTCAGTAGAGCATGCCACTCTTGATCTCAGGGTTGTGAACTCAAGCCCCGCATTGGGTGTGGTAATTACTTAAAAATAAAATATTAAAAAAAGAGATGTATTCCAAATTTATCTTGGAAACTTAATTTTTAAATCACATTTAGCTTTATAATTCATCTGGAATCAATTTTTGTATGTGGTGTGAGGTAAGGAAAAGATTCACTTTTTCAGATGGATACGCACCATATTGTCTCCTTTTTCGTAAATCAACTGGCCGTATATGTGCAAATTAATTTTGTTTTATAAAATTATGTATGTGCTAGGAATTATATTTGGTACTAATGATATAGATAGAAGTAATAGAGGTTATCTATTCTGAAGATGGTCTTGGTTGAGTGAGGAGGGTAATAAGTGAGATAATAATGAAAAATACAGTAATCATATTAAGAATTGTATGTTGTGAGTTAAGGGAATAAGTTTTTCTGTAAGGAGATGAGGAAATCTCTGCTAGAGGAGGCAGAATTTGAGTTGGGTCTTGAAAAATCAGTAGGAGTTTGATAAATGCATCCCATGTAGGGAGAAAAATGTGAAAAGACGCAGGATTGTCAAAGAGCAGGTGTATTCATAAAATGGTGAGAAGTTTGCTATAGGAAGCAGTGTGCAGGAAGGTGAGAGGGAGGAGGACAAGGGAGGAAAAAGAGTTGATGGATATGAGGCTAGAACATTTTAGCCAGATAAGATTACATGAGTAGAATTAAGTAATTATAAGGGAGCATGGCATATGTATCAAATGGTGAGAAATTCAGTACGGCTAGAAGATAGATTGTGTTTGCATGGGACAGTGGTGAGAAGGAGAATCAGGGGAGGGATGAGGAGCTAATGAAGATGAGGATGAGAGTTGGATTGGACTTTATTTTGAAGGAAATTAGGGAGAAAGAAAGTTTCCAATCAGCAAGCGGTATAGTCAATTTTGGCTTTTAGGAAGATGACCCCTGGGGGCATGGAAGATAGATTAGAAGGTGGGAGATTGGTAGATGGAAGTAAGAAAAATGAGGGTTGGCCAAGGGGCGGCAGTGGTGATGGTGAGATAGTGTCAGATGTGGAACGAGTCTGAAGTATAGTCAAGAGGACTTGGTGACCATGAATGGTGAGGAATAGGCAGGTGTGAAAGATGGCAAATTTATAGTTTGAAAGACTGAGTGAATGGTTATACTATCAACTGATAGAGGAAATAGGAGAAGGCTTGGTGGTAGCAAATAATAAATTTTGGACTTAATAGATTTGGGATGCTAGTCCGTTAAGTAGTTGGAAACATCTAAAAAATTAAAAATATGTGTGTGGAACTCAAGAGGGAGGTAGGGAGGTCAAGGCTCTAAATATATATTTGAGAACCATCAGCATAGAGAAGATACTTGAAGCCATAGGAATGGACAAAGTCATCCAGGGAGTGTAAGAGGAGGATTAAGAAAATAAGTCTAGAGTCAATGCAGACTAACTTGAACACCTAAGAGGAGTATAGGAAAATGAGTCTGTGAAGGTGGGATTTTTCCACTGTCCCATCTGTGGTTTCTAATTTTTAACAATAACATTATTTCTTGTGTAATATAAAATAAAATGAAAAGAAGCAATTAGTGTGAAATTTATGAAAAACAGGAAAGAGTTATATCAAGAAGTTAGGGATTTCACAGCTTTAGATGACACACAAAGGAAAAATCATATAATTTGTTAATGAACTTTCCTTTTCCTTTGCTTTTATCAGGATAATGTATGTGTAGGGTTAAAAAAATCAAATACTACATAAAAGCATTTGATAAAAAGCAACAATTTTCCTTCCTGCCCAGCAGATCCATTTCTGAAAAGCAGCTTGTGTTTAACTCTTTTTTTTTTTTTTTAAGTATAAAATGTCTAAATGTAAGCTTGGATAGTATGCTTGTTCCTCTGTATTTTGATTTACCTACTTTAGATCTTGACTATTATGCTAGGAAGAATTCTAACATGGCTTCAAAGATTCTCTCTGTGATTTGCATGCCTTGTATAGGCCTTTTCCCTTGGGAGTTGGTGGTGCCTGTGAATATTATGGGCTGTTGCTCTAATGATGAGGTTATTAGTCAGTTGGCTTTTAGTTAATGCAAAGATTATCCTATGTGACCTATTCAGATGAGCCCTTAAAAAAAGGGACCAGGTCTTTCAAAAAAAAAAAAAAAAAAGATTCTCCTACCAGACTTAAAGAAGAAAGCTGTCATATTTTGAGGGAAGAGAGCCATCTGGCTAGGACCTAGCTGTGGAGAGCGATCCCTGGCTGACAGTAGCAGGAAATCGGGGACTTGAGTCAAACTGCAAAATAATAATTCTGCCAACAGAGAGTTTGGAAAAGAGCTCCACGCCTCAGATGTGATTGCAGCCCTGACTGACTCCTTGGTTTCAGCCTGATGAGGTCCAGAGCAGATGATCCAGTTAACCTGTGCCCAGACTTCTGACCCACAGAAAACTGTGAGATAATGAATTTGTGTTGTTTTAAACTGATAAATTTGTAAGAAGTTGTCATGCAGAAATAGAACACTAATACAAAATTTAACTTCAAATGAAAAGATATAATTTACTTTATCTCTGAATTTCCCCTCTCATTATTTAAATATTATAATGACTTTAGTTCTTCAAATGGTTTATTTTGTTTAATTTGTTTCACTGCTATTTCCTATATTCTCTTAAATTTTAGCTAGAATTTTAATTCCTATTAATGTGGAAGAAGGATATTAACAATTGTACTTTTTTTTCCTCCTGATTTCTGCCTTTCACCTGCTGCTAGGAGAAATCTGGCTCCAGTCTGGGGCATCTAAGGATACGCAGCTATGCAGTGACGGAAATATTGTGTAATAAAAACACAGTACACCTGCTCAGAGTGAATTATTATTAGTCTATAAGGAATGTGAGTTAATTGAAAAAGGGTATATGCTTTTGCCAGTTGATAAAACTCGGCTGGGTTTTTCAGGGATGCTCTGCCCTGCCTGTCAAAACCGTCCCCTGAGATGCTCAGGGAAGACAAGTAAAAGCTGCCAGGAAAAGGCTAAGGGAAATTAAGTTCAGTATAGGAACTCTGCCTGGGAGGCTAAGGGATAATTTAAGTTTATCTGATGTTGAGAGACTTAGGTATAATTTAATGCTGAGAAGATAAACAACAGTTTCATCTAATTGGGAACCCCCAGCATCATTGGGTTTCCTGATCCTCTTCAATCTGCTTGAATCCTTTGCTGTTAAGGAAGATGTATTTTATAGAGCTCTTTGGAAGTGTGGTAATGTCTTGCAACACTATCTTCTGTGCATTCCAAGTTATTACCATTAGAGTCTCTTCTATAACCAAAATTGTGTTCTAGGTTTAGTTTAGATTGAATAGAAAAGTTTAAAAATGATAAACAGTATGTTATGAGCCTTTCAGTGTGTTTGGGTTGCAAGTAGAAGAAACCAATTTTAGTCACCTTAAGCAAAAGAGCTTTTTTTGGTTGGGAAGGATCTCAGTCTCTGGGATGGATGGAAAGTGTGGAAAACTCAGCTCAGAAACATGGTGCTATAACTAAAGTGAACATATGGGAGATTGAAGAACTAGGATAAGGAACCTGAAAGGCTGCACCCCAGACCATGGGGTGGTAGTTAGAAGAAGAATCTCACCTTTCAGAGGGACTCTTTAGGGACCTTGAATTTCATCAAAGGTTGAAGGTAGGACACCTTGATTACAGTTCCACCAAGACTGTACCCCATGAAAGAGAAAGCTTCCCAAAGGAGATGGAGGAATTGTTGGCAAGGATGCCTTGATGCCAGGCAGTGGGAAAAAGTTCTGAAGATCACATGGTGTCTAGAGTTTGCAAGCCTGAAGGGAATGTTGGTCCTTTTTAGGGCTGCAAAAGGCTAAACTGAAAAGGGATGTGGGGGGAAAGCAGGGATGTTATCATACATTAAGCTAGACTAAGAAAAACAGTGCCCTCATTCACTAAGCTAGATCAAAAAAGCACCTTTAAATCTGGGAATTTAGACCTTTCTGCTTTAAAATGGTCATACACCAAGTCGTAAAGGGAGATGGGAAAGGATTTCATAGTGTTTTCACTTGCCTGCAAAGTTTCTCCACCTTGTCCTTGTCCAATTTCAGATTCAGTGTTCAGAATATTATTATAATATTATTTCTTTTTACTTGTGCCTATGTAATAAGTCTTGTCTGTGTTCTCAGAATTAAAGATAATTCTGTTTATTCCTGATTGCTTTCTGACCAGAAACCATGCCTTCCTTGTTTGTTGTTGTATTATCCCTCCTAACGTCCTTCTACTCTGTTGCAGAAAGTGCTACTTGGATTGCAAAGTCCTCCTCTTCAAGTTACAAAATGTACAGGAAACTGCTTTCTGAATTTCTAAGAGCTTGTTTCTTTAGACCAGTTCTTCACTGGGACAGTTAAAGCTGAGATTTGATAATTATCTTGATACTTCAATAGGAAAATCCTCTTGCCTCAATTACATAAAAGTGGATTACTTCACTATAATTCGGACAGCTGTATTTGTTCGTCCCATCACTTGGCCACTCAGGTCCTTTGCATACGTTTCTTTAGAAGGAAGATAAATGCTGAAGAGGGCAGCGTCCTTTCAGAGATTGTGAACAAACATCCAGTTGGGATGTGGTGGTGTTGTAAGCCTGAGAAATGGTTACCATTGAGATAATGTGATTGACTTTTCTATCATCACTTTAAAAAATAATTATGTACTAGACTGCTATTTGAGGAAAGGAAATATTCTCAAATTAGATTTTCCTTCCCATTTAAAAGTGGAAACCTTTCCTAACTGCTAAAGAAAAATGAAGCCTGTATGATTCATTTAGGCACATATAGGCCTAGATGCGGTAGACTTAGTAGTTTTATTTAACTGCTTATTTAAAAGTCAGTGAAAACTTAGTAAAGGTATATCTTATTAGATTTTAATGTTCTAGGTTTTTCAGCTTTGTAATTAAATTTAAAATGTCTGTATAGAAATTTGTTTCAGTAATTTTAGGGAAAAGAAAAAGTTCTTTTGGGGATGGGACAAGAGAATCTATTCCTTCTTTAGCAGGTTTTTCTCACTTTTGTGCCTTTTTCCTTTTGAGCCAATTTTTTTTTCTTTTTCCTTTAGAGAAACTTGAAGTTCATCCTTAGTTTTCCGTTTTGTCTCATATTCCACAGCCATCAACTCCTGTCTCATAAATATCTCTGGAAACCATCCCATTTCCTCCTTTCCCACTGCCCAAGTTCAGACTTGCATCATCTATTTTGGAGAGAACACAACAGTTTCCATTCTCGACTTCCTCTGTTTCAATTCACCTTTCCTACTGCCACCAGAATTATTGTCCTAAAATGCAAAACTCTCTTGCTTAAAACTCTTATGTAGTTTCTCTTTCAATTGTGGATTAAAACCCAAACATAGGATCATAAGGTCCTCAGTGATGTATCTTTTGCACAATTTTCTTTCTCACCAACCGCTCCTATCCACATATGTTCCAGCAACACTGAACTGTTGGGTGTCAAATCCAAAAAAATCATTGCCAAGACCAATGTCAAGGAGCTTTATAGCTTCATATGTTTTCTTCTAGGAGCTTTATGATTTCAGATCTTACATGGAGGTGTTTAATCTGTTTTGAGTTAATTTTTGTGTATGGTGTAAGACAGTGATCCAGTTTTATTCTTTTGCATGTGGCTGTCCAGTTTTCTTAACACCGTTTATTAAAGAGACTTTTCCTTTCCCCTTGTGTATTCTTGGCTTTTGTCATAAGTTAGTGACCATATATGCATGGGTTTATTTCTGGGCTTTCTATTCTGTTGATCCATGTGTCTATTTTTGTGCCAATACCATAATGTTTTAGTTATTATAGCTTTGTAATGTGGTTTGAAATCAGTGAGTATAATGCCTCCAGCATTGTTCTTTCTCAAGATTGCTTTTGCTATTTGGGGTCTCTTATGGTTCTACACAAATTTTAGGATTGTTTGTTCTAGTTCTATGTAAAATGCCATTGAAATTTTGATAGGAATTGTATTGAATCTGTAGATTGCTTTGGGTTGTATGGACATTTTAAAATATTAATTTTCCAATCCATGAGCACAGAATGCCTTTTCATCTATTAGTGTCTTCTGCAGTTTTTTTCCTTAATGTCTTACAGTTTTCAGTGTATAGGTTTTTTATCTCCTTGGTTACATTTATTTCTAAATTTTTTTTTCTTTTTGATACTGTCATAAATGAGATTGTTTTCTAAAATTTTCATTCTGATAATTGGTTACTAGTGTATAGAAGTGCAACAGATTTTTGTAAATTAATTTTGTATCCAAAAGTTTACTGAATTTATTTGTTAGTTTTACCAGCTTTTTGGTGGAGTCTTTAGGTTTTTCTGTATATACTCATGTCATCTACAAATGCAAGTGAGAGTTTTACTTCTTTCTTTCTGATTTGGATGCCTTGTATTTCTTTTTCTTGCCCAATTGCTCTGGTTAGGACTTCCAGTACCATGTTGAATAGAAATGGTGTTAATTCTTACATGTTTGACAAAATCCTACAGTAAAGTCATCTGGTCTTTGACTTTTCTTTGTTTGGACTCCTTAATTACCAATTAGATCTCCTTACTCATTACTTCTCTGTTCACATTTTCTGTTTCTTCATGATTCAGTTTTTGTGGGTTGTGTTTCTAGGAATTTATTAGTTTGGTCTAGGTTATTCAGTTTCTTAGAGTACAGTTGTTCATAGTATTCTCTTATAATCCTTTTTGTTTCTGTGGCATCTGTGGTAATGTTCCTCTTTTGCTTATGATTTTAGTTATTTGAGTCTTCTCTTTTTTTTTTAGTTAATGTAGCTAATAGTCTGTCAATTTTGTTAATTATTTCTAAAAACCAGCTCTTTTGTTAATTTTGTCCTTTGATTTTCTGTTCTTTTATTTTGTTTATCTCTGCTCCAAACTTTATTTTATTCTTCCTTCTGCTAATTTTGGGTTTAGTTTGTTCTTCTTTTTCTAGTTTCTTGAGGTGTTTAAACCAGGTTGTTGACTTGAGATATATATATTTTTTAATGCATGCATTTATATCTGTAAACTTCAGCACTGCTGTCACTGCATAAGTTTTGCTTTTGCATTTGTGTAAAGGTATTTTCTAATTTCCCTCATGATTTCTTCTTTGACTAATTGGTTATTTAAGAATGTGTTAATTTCCATATATGTGGATTTTAGTTTTCCTTGTGCTATTGATTTCTAGTTTAATTTCATTATGATTGGAAAAGATACTTGTATGATTACAATCTTCTTGAATTTGTTAAGACTTGTTTTGTGGTCTACTATGGTCTGTCTTGGAGAAGGATCTGTGTTCACTTGAGAAGAATATTCTGCTGCTGTTGGATGGAATGTTCTTTATCCTGGATTCATCTTTCTTTCTTTTTTTTTTTTTAAAGATTTTATTTACTTATTTGACAGAGATAGAGACAGCCAGCGAGAGAGGGAACACAAGCAGGGGGAGGGGGAGAGGAAGAAGCAGGCTCATAGCTGAGGAGCCTGATGTGGGGCTCGATCCCATAACGCCGGGATCACGCCCTGAGCCGAAGGCAGACGCTTAACCTCTGTGCCACCCAGGTGCCCCTGGATTCATCTGTTTTAACATGTATTTTAGTCCAGTGTTTCCTTATTGATTTTCTGTCTGGTGGTTCTATACATTATTGAAAGTGGGGTATTGCTGTGCATTCTCCCTTCTATCTGTCTTTGCTTTATGCAGTTAGGAGCTCTGAGATTTGGTGCATGGATATTTAGAATTGTTATATCTTCTTGGTCAACTTTTGTATAATGTCGTTCTTGGTCTCTTGTTAACAGCTTTTGATTTGAAGTATGTTTTGTCTGATGTTAGTATAGATACTCCTGTTTTCTTTGGTTGCCATTTGCATGGATTTTTTTGTTAATCCTTTTACTTTCAGCTTATGTGTGTCCTTGTATCTAAAATGAGTCTCTTGTTAAAAATGTAATGATCTGATGCGGCACGTGCATCCTGATGTTTATAGCAGCAATGTCCACAATAGCCAAAATATGGAAAGAGCCAAGATGTCCATTTACAGATGAATGGATAAAGATGTGGTGTATATATATATAATGGAATATTACTCAACCATCAGAAAGGATGAATACTTACCATTTACATTGACATGGATGGAACTGGAGGGTATTATGGTGAGTGAAATAAGCCAATCAGAGAAAGAAAATTATCATATAGTTTCACTCATATGTGGAATATAAGAAACAGTGCAGAGGATCATAGGGGAAGGGAGGGAAAACTGAATGGAAAGTCATCAGAGAGGGAGATAAACCATGGGAGACTCTTAACTATAGGAAACAAACTGAGGGTTGCTGGGGGGGAGGTGGATGGATGAGGTAACTTGGTGATGCACATTAGGGAGGGCACATGATGTGATGAGCACTGGGTGTTACATGCAACTGATGAATTATTGAACTCTACATCTGAAACTAATGTTGTGCTATATGTGGCTAATTGAATATAAGTAAAAAAATAAAATGAGTCTCTTGTAATCAGTATATAATTTGATCTTTTAAAAAAATCCATTCAGCCAATTTTTGTCATTTGATGGGAATTTAATCCATTTACATTTACATTAATTACTGATAAGGAAGGATTTACTATTGCTAATTTTGTTAATTGTTTTCTGTATATCTTTCTTTCTTTTTTTTTTTTTTTTTGTGGCGGGGTAGAGAGGAAGGGTAGAGGGAGAGGGAAAGAGAAAATTTTAAGCAGGCTTGATCTCAGGATGCTGGGATCATGACCTGAGCAGAAATCAAGAGTCAGACGCTTAACCAACTAAGTCAACTAAGTAACCAACTAAGTGTCCCTCTTTTCTGTATATCTTTTTTTTTTTTTTAAGATTTTATTTATTTATTCGACAGAGATAGAGACAGCCAGCGAGAGAGGGAACACAAGCAGGGGGAGTGGGAGAGGAAGAAGCAGGCTCATAGCAGAAGAGCCTGATGTGGGGCTCGATCCCGTAACGCCGGGATCACGCCCTGAGCCGAAGGCAGACGCTTAACCGCTGTGCCACCCAGGCGCCCCCGTAAATATATTTTTAAAAGATTTATTTATTTATTTGAGCAAGAGAGTGAGAGAGAGGGAACAGGAGCGGTGGGGAGGTGCAGGGGGAGAGGGAGGAGCAGGCTCCCTGCTGAGCAGGGAGCCTGATCCAGGGCTTGATCCTAGGACCCTGATATCATGACCTGAGCTGAAGGCAGACGCTTAACCAACTGAACCACCCACATGCCCCTTTCCTTAAATATTTTCATGATTCTTGGTTGTGTGTTCATCTTTGTATTTTAGAGTCCTTGTGGACAACCAGTGAATGCTGCTTCTGTTTACCACAGCTTGCTTCAGTTATTGTGGGGAAGGGTGAGCCAGTGGCCAGTATTCTGGTTGTAACATTCCCTATTTTCTCGTAGATGTTGCCAGCCACAAGGTACCTTGAATTTCCATGGCAAGGTATGCATTCACATTAACTATTCTTTCCAGAGACAGATGATTTTGCTGTGTGTTGCATGGTGCACTAGTAGAAGGAGAGTTTGTATCAGTCATCTATGGCTGTAACAACACCAAAAACCCCTCTAAAACGTAGTGACTTAATAACATAGTTACTTAGCCGACAATTTTGTGAGTCTGCTAGGTGGCTCAACTGGTCTTGGCTGGCTCTGCTTTTCTCTGCTGTTCTTGTTTATGCATCTGTGACCAGCAGGTGGTTCTGTGATTCTGTTCTTCTGCTGTCAGTTGGGTTGGTTTGAGGCTGTGGTCTCAGATGGTCTTGCTTATATGTCCAACAGTTGGTTGAACTCCTTGGTTCTCCTCTATGAAGCTACTCTTTCTTTAGCAAACCAGCTGGAGCTTGTTCACATGATTGTCTCAGTTCTAACTAAAACACCAGAAAAAGATTTTCAAGCCTTGCGTGCATCATATTTGCTAATGCCCCATTGGCCAAAGCAAGTCAAATGGCCAACCCGGATTCAAGGAATGAGAGATTCTACTTTTTGATGGAAAGAGCTGCAATATCACATTGCAGGGGTGTGAATGCAAGGAAGGGAAATATTTGTGACCATCAAAGAGCAATCTGCCCCAGAGTTGCTGATCCACCTGGCTGCACTAAATGTGGTTCTCTTAACAATAACTTGAGTAGTTTCCTAGGCCTTCTTCTCCCATCAGTGCTTGCCACTTCACAGTTTGGAGTACCCATGGCATCTCTCCATCTTATTTCAGCTTCTGTTTTTTTTTTTATGTTGGGACCATGCTTTCCTTCATACTTCCAACTCCACCTGCCTTCTGCCTTTTAAGACTTCTTCGTTATTTCTGATATATTGAATACATTTGTTTTTGTTCTCTAGACCTCATATGGATTTTTTTATTTTTTGAAATACATACTCTTGTGTTGCCTTCTTGTTTGTATTACTTTTATTAACAGAATCATAAATTTAAAGTATGGAACTGAGTGCTTTTTCTGATATATCCACTGTCTTCTCTGAAATGACCATGAAAAGGGCTCACTTAAGATGATTGTTACACTATGAAAATTTTATCTTATTTAAGAAATTTTATCTGAATCAGTAGAGCTTCCTTTGGAAGAATAAAAGGGCAAGATTTGACCACTTTAAAAATTACCATATTGTGTGGAGTTGATGAAAGATTTGAAAATAATCAATGTTGGAGGGCTTTTATATTAAGTTGCTTTTACTCCTGCTACCTAAAGTAAGTATTTTACAAGAGGAAACAATTATTATTTTTATTTTTTATTCATCATGTTAACCCTGGTAGTCTCATCAGTTCTCAGGCTTAATTTTAAAAGTCTCTCTCTTGAATATAGAGCCCTTTCAACATAAAATTGCTCTTTGAGATTCAGAAAAGATTGAATTTGTCTGGAAAACTGCTATCCTATTGAAGGCTAATGACAAAAAGTTCAGCTCGTTTATTCAGTTCACTGAGCTCAAAAAATGGCACTGTCACACAAATATATTGGTTATTGAAACTATTTCCCACAGCATGTGCTTTTTCTGAAGAGTGCATGCCGGTCATTTTATTAGTTTCACTTAGTTTCCTAAGCCCAGGAGAATGAGTGAATGATTAGATAAGAACAACAGTAGAGAAGTGTCCGAATCTTGAATTCTTCCCCTTCTATCAGCATTTAAATATCCTCATCTGCTCATCTTTAAAGAGACTCTCTATATCCACCTCACCCTTCCAGCAACCCTCCATACAGTTATGTTTCACTGTAGAATTCTGTCCATTTTCTCACTTCCCACCCTCTTCAATTAGGCTCCTTCATCAGAATTCTATTAAAATTGCTAAGGTCACTCATCACCTCTTTGTGACCTAACCCAGTGGGAAAATTTCAATCTTTATTTATTCACCAAACATTTGCAGTGCTCCTCTTGTGTTGTGAGCACTGTTACAGGTACTGGGAGACAGTGCTGCAGAAGACAAATGAGATTCCTGGTGTCAGGAGCTCACATGAACAAGAATATCAAGTACTGGTATGTGTTATGATGAAAATAAAAGAGAAAGAGAGAGAGAGAACAGGAGAGAGTGAGAGGAGAGAGAGAATAGTTTGATACTTGAATGATAAAACGGAGCCAGCCTAGCTTCATTTGAACCTAGAAGCTGTGAAAGGAGCCACTGTGGCTGTTGCTATGGTAGCTTGGATGAAGGCCATGTGGAAGCTTGCCTGGAGACAGGCAGTAGTGTTAGGAGATGAGGAGATGGAACTGGAGGGGCGGCTGGATTCTCCTTGAACAAGATAGCCAAGGCCCAGGAGATGGTGAGGTAGGACAAATCTGGAAAGGTACATAAACAGCCCGATTGGGTAGCCATCATTATAGTGGCCTATTATGTGTTTAATGCAATAAAACAACTTCTCATTCTTTACAGCTCAAAATAAAATATTTTGGGCACTTGAATAGCCTTATCAACAGCGTATGAGCTATATTTGATCTGTGGTTTTCACCATCACACCAATAATGCCCTCTGGTGGAGGTTTTGAAAGTCTTTGCCATAGATTTTCTAAGGTGTTGTGACTGTTTATCAGGCATTTAGTTTGTCATGGTGTTAGATTGACCAGGCAATTGCTCATGTTGGAATTTGTAGGTTATGATTTGATAAATTAGTTGACTGCTGCTACATAGGGAGCCATTTGTGTTTGCCTTTTCTTTGATAATTCACTGGAAAACTGTGAATAATAATATTGCATATAAAAGAGACAAGGATGGATAAAGGTGTAAGGGAATAAATTTTCTCTGTAAGTAGCAAACAGCCATGAATCTCTTGCTAAATTTTCCAAGCAGGGAGCCTGTCACTCTAAGCATGAGTTCTTATTGTAAGGAAAATTTAAACCAGTTATGGACTTATTGTTCCAAAGCAGTCAAACAGAGTTGAAATGTTTTATGTCCTGATCATATTTTTGGGGGGAGGAAGTCAGGGGTAGAATAAAAAGCCATTATTGAAATTTTTAAGCATAATAGTTCTTAGCTATAAGCAAGAAACCAAATTTGGCTGATTTGAGAAGAAAATCATTTATTCAGAGGACACTGGGCTAGAGAACCAGCCTCGGGACTATGCAGATAGGAACAACATTCCAAATCATGCTGCAGAACTAGCTCAGTGGAGACGTTGCTGTCATTGCTGCTAAGAACTACAGCCTGCACTGTTGACATCCCTAGCAATGGACTCTGGAAGCTGCCATCAGCTTTGCTATCCCTGCTACCCTAAAGAACTTGATTTTTGTGACAGCCACCTCCATTACCATAGGTAATTTATTCCTTCTGTGTCTCACCTGACAAAGAGAATGATGCTGCTTTGGTCAGCAAGGGTCTATCATGGGATTTGGTGGGTTTGGGGTACTTACGACATCCAAATTCATCCATTTTCTTCCATTCCAGATCTCAGTTTTGTTCTATCATGATCAATGCTTTTACTTTCACATAAGTGATCTCAGTGGGCTGTGAATTCAACTGACATTATAATTTTTAGAAAGCTTCAGGATCAAAGTTTGAGTTTGATTTCCAGTTATCTCAGCCCTGCGGCTGAAAGCGATAAGACATTCTTTTAGCAGTCAGAGAGACTTGGGATTTCACTTCATGCCTCTCACCAAGAATTTGTGATTTCAGCTTGTCATTCTTTCCCTTTAAGCATTGTGGCACTGTTAGAAGCAACTTCCATGCCCCACAGTTCTTGAATTCCTGACGCCTGTCATATACTTCCGTGGGAGGGGTTATATGGTCCTCGATGAGTACTTCTTTAAGGTGATAATTTAATAATTTGTGCCACAGGCTTCCATTTCCATCTCTGAATACTGACTGGATTTTTCACTGTTTTTATTTCAGTGAGGTCAGATATCCAGTTCCATTTTTCTGAGGGACCTTTGCCTATAACTGCAACCAGTAGCAATTTATATGTTAGTGTTCTTAGTTAAAGCAACTTTATACTCTGTAGGCAGAAGATTAATTAATTATTAGGACACTTACCTGCACAGAATCTTCAGGACTGCAAAACTAGGAGCAATACTCCAGATCATGTCCTGTAGGGACACCATTGCTGGTACTGCTAAGACTGGGTGCTGTACTTTGCAGGGCTGACCTCGTAGTAGTAATAATGGACTTCGGATTGGGTCCACTAGAACTGCTTTCACTGCCACCCTAGGGATATTATCATGCTCCATCTCTTGTCATTGCCAGACTAAATTCCTCACGTTCTCCTCTTTGCATTCCCGGTTCAAATTGAGTGGATGCATCTGACTAGTGGAACTTAGGTCATGGGCTCATGTTTCAGTTGTGAGGGCCGCTAAGAAGGTATCTGGAATTTTCTTTCCTATAGTTTGTAGCAGGCTCTGCCACCCACGAGTACTCCTAAGTTACAAGACTCCCAAAATATAGAGAGTAGGTTTTGGTAAATACTATAATAGGTTGGCTTATTCAACACCCATCCCAACCCTTTTCTAGATAGCCCTTGTCTGGAAAGTGATGGATTCCCAGGCTCTGTTCCAACTGTAGAGTAATATACAAGATTGGGATATAAAGCCAACTCATATAGCTTCATGCAGGGCTATTGAACTGTCTGCAAGCATGGGGTGAAGGTGACTTTTTTTTTCTTTTTTTTAAGAGTGGCTGTGGGGGACTTCTGGCACCCGTGAGTAGGGTTGTTAATGGCGTTCCTTAGGACAGACCCACAGTGTAGCTGTGCCTTTTCTCTCACTGTGTTGTTCTTGGCTCACTTGCTCTGCTTGTGAGCCCTCAAGCCTTGTTCTTTGCCCCTCTCAGGGATGCTGTGAGCTGGCTAATATTCTTCTATAAATCCCTTTCTGCTAAAACTAGCTTGATTCAGTGCTGTTGTTTGCAAGTAAAAGCCCTGACTAATAGAAAGTTTAAGGTAGTGGGTGGCCCAAAAGAATGATAAATACTTCCCTATGTTAAAATATACAAGTAAAGATTGGAGGTTTTGGTCTTCACTCAGTATTTATAAGAAAAAAAATTGATTAATATACTTAGAGGATGTGCATGGTTGGTGGTTGTGAGAGCAAAGTATTCTACTAGACTAAATCAGCTTTTGAATTTCAGATCTCAAATGCTATCATCAATAGAGATGGGAGTCTATACGTTAGAAGCCCTGTAGCTGCTGTGGCACTGTGATAATAATAATAAGTAGCATTTGTTGAGTGCTCACCAGGTAATGCCACATGGATTACTTCATGTAATCCTTTGAATAAACTTTGAAGTATTTGCTGTTGTCATCTGTATTCTACAGATGAGGAAATTGAAGTTAGGCTGGTTAAAATACTTTCCTGTGGTCACTCAGCTAGGTGGGCAGTAGTGGGATTTGGACCTATAGCTGTCTGATGTGGAGTCCTCATTTATGCCATTAAGTAAACACTGCCTCTTATCATTGACTGTAGATTTACCTGCTCTGCTCATAATTGCACAGCATTTGATGAGGAAGTTAAGATGGAAGATGCATATTTAACAAAGAAAGCCAGAGAAACAACAGGAGTGCTCCGTAGGGGAGTCATGGGCTAGAAGCTAATGAGTCTCCTGGGTGGATCTCTTCTATATAGGAATTAGGAAAATTTTCCTAAGGCAAGTGAGTTATGCTCATTATGCTTGAAAGCCTTGATACTCCAGGTATGGTCCATGGACCAGCAGCATTGGCATCACCTGGGAGCTTGTTAGAAATGACTTTGTTTATGAAAGAATGAAATAGGAATAGCAAATGAAGTTGAGAAGCTTCCTGGATGAAGCCTTGTGTGTTATTGTATAGGAGAGGTTTTGTGTCCTAATGGAAATATTTGTATGTCTAGGCAAGACTGCAACGTAGGCTTGATGTGCACTAAAGTTTTTTCCTAATATATTTTCCTTTTGTTCACTCCTTTTAATTATTTTTTACAGCATATATGTATACCTGTTTAAGTGAAAGATACTAACAGATACCGAAGGACCTAGCTATGAGTCCAGGTTTCCTCCTGTTGTCTCTTTAATAATTTACTATGGTTTCCTTTATTCTTCCAAGTTTTGATATTCCAAGTGATATTATAGAGCTTGCAAGACACATGGTACCTAAGAGATAGTTCAATCATAGCCATCACTGACTTGAAACAATATCTTACCTCCTTTGTTCCTCTTTGTCAAGACTCCGGGTATGGGCTTTCCTTGCAAAGATCCCTTAAATTCTCATTTTAGGAGGCACTTGCTGCCAGATGCAGTTGTGAGAAAAGACCCTGTAAGGTTTTCCTCCTGGAACCAAAAAGCTTTCTTTAGTCCAGGTGGCTTTCATAGCCCTAACCTCATGTCTGTCCAGACCCATTAAGTCTTGACACACATGCTCATGGGAAAGGACTGAGACTATTCACCAGTGAACAAGTAATGAATGAATGGAAGTTTCCAGCTATGGAAAAACATTTTTCCAGAAAAAAAATGTTTAATGAAAACTGATGTCTCTGAATGATTTATTTTCCTAATTGTTCTTAAGGCTATAACTTACTGATATATACTTCTGATATACTAAGTATGCAAAGAAAGCATTTGAAATGATAAAGCCTTTACCATTTATGAGGATACTATCCTCATTTTCATGTTCCTATTTATTTTATTGTTAAATTGTTTGGAATGTGGGGCGCCTGGGCGGCTCAGTTGGTTAAGCCTCTGCCTTTGGCTCAGGTCATGATCCCAGAGTCCTGGGATCGAGCCCCACATCAGGGCTCCCTGCTCAGTGGGGAGCCTGCTTCTCCGTCTGCCCTTCTCCCTGCTCGAGCTCTCTCTCTCAAATACAGAAAATCTTTTTTTTTTTTTTAATATTTTATTTATTTGACAGAGGGAGACACAGTGAGAGAGGGAACACAAGCAGGGGGAGTGGGAGAGGGAGAAGCAGGCCTCCCACTGAGCAGGGATCCCGATGCGGGGCTCCATCCCAGGACCCTGGGATCATGACCTGAGGCAAAGGCAGACGCTTAACAACTGAGCCACCCAGGTGCCCTCAAATAAACAAAGTCTTTAGCAACAACAACAAAAATAAATTGGAATGATTTATCAAGATTCATTTTTTTAATTACTTACTATTATCCTCTTTTTCCCAAATTGGTGGGGGAATTCTACAACCCTTTTCTTATGAGTAGATATGGTTGAGGTTTCTCCAGTCTCATACCTGAAAAACAAAACAAAACAAGTATAAAGTTGATGTTGAGCTTAATTGAACCATGTCATACTGACTCTTCCAGGATCTGACTCCTGCTTCTCCCTCAGCTCCATCTCATCCCTTTTTCCCTCACACCCATTCTCAGCCATACTGAACTGGATTTCCCTAACATTCATGTTGTTTTAGAGCTCTTCCTCTCACCTCTTTTTCTTCACAAAATGCCGGTCTCCCCATTGTTCACATTTTGAATGCCTTCTCATTTTCAAAGATGCAGCCCATTTTCTTACAGAATAGAGCCTTCTTAATATCCGTTTAGAAAACTGACTTTGGTGTTTACCCTGTACCCTGAATGCCCATAAAACAACTTTTACATGGGTAATGAATAAATTGTGACAAAGAATGAAGCAATGAAAAGCAAAGAACCAAGAAGATTTCTTAACTCTTAAACCAGTGATGCAGGACCAGAAAATCTCAGGCAAGAATAGTTTTTTTCTTTTGCATATGTTTATGTCCTGTTTATGTATTGAAAATTCTGTGGTGCAGAATCCATGACTTACTCATCTTTATACATCCAGTGTACTCTTCCAGTGACAACTTTGATTATCTGCTTTTGATGCTATTTTTAGAGGTTAAATGATCAAATAATGATTTCATTGGAAAATTACTTCATTGGCTTGGGACATTCATCATGACCTTACGTTCCTGAAGTACACTACCTTTATTGGGTACCTGAGAAGATTTATTTTTATATAGTTTCTTTATAAATTTTCTTCAAATGTCAGGACTAAAAGCAGAGGCACATTTGCTCCCGAATGTTTATCCTATTCTTCACTGATGATCAACTTAGAATGTGTCTGTTCAGGCAAGAATAAACAGAGCAAATGATCTCTTTTTCCCATATGAGCTCTTGAATTTCACTTTTCTTTAGAATGAAAACTGCTTCTTGCCATTAGAGGATTTTTTATACTGTCATCTTAAAAATGGATTTTCTTTTATCAAACCAATAACCTTTGTTTTCACTTATGCGAAACTTTGAGATCACTGTCCACAGATTGTGTTTTGTGGTGAGTGCTGTCAGTGGAAGGATGTCATTTGTCATTCCTTAGACTGAGTAGTACCTTTTCCTTCTTATAACAAATAAGAAAAATCAGCTCCTGTCTACCCAAATAAGACAAATATACTTGAGACACTTATTTTCGCCTTTGATTTTCTGGTCTTGCATCACTGGTTTGAGAGTTAAAGAATCTTCTTGGTTCTTTCCTTCTCATTATTTCATAGCTCTGTCACTACTTACTCAATATCCATGTAAAGATTGTTTAATGAGCATTGTGGGAACTGAGCAAAATTGTAAAGTTCTGTCTGTGGTGTTATTTTCTCTTTTCTGTGTTTTCCTTCCTTCTGACCTTGATCAAGTACTTAGTATCCTTACACCCTTATTACTCAGTTTTCTTCACAACCTGCATGCCTTCTTGGGCCAGCATCCCAAAGACAAAACCATTTTCCTTTCTTCTCCAACTAAAATGCTCACCAGTTGGCTGTCAAATAGAAAATCTGATTAACTTCTTCTCTCTAGGGAGCTACTGGTCATTAATGGCCAAACATCTTAATTTGCTCGAGTGAAAATGAATATTGTAAAACAGGTAAAAACTTAAGACTAATTCATTAATCAAGGAAGTGACTTTAATGGTGGTATCTCAGCAGTCATGGGTGGGAACCTGAGAAGTTGCAGATCTAGGACGGGTGCGTACACTGCTGCCTACCTCTCCTGTTCTTAAGACTGCTACTGGTGCTGGTGGAAGCAACCTAAGGATTTCCAGGTGTAAATTGTGCATTTCTGTTCTTCCATTAAGGAATCTAAATGCTGTTATGTCACAGTGACTGCACTGTGCTTTGTATAATATCATAGAAATTAAAGATATTTTGTTTTTTAAAAAAGCATTACTGGTAGAATATAAAGGACAGCAGCAATATCACTATTAACCTGTCAGTAGTTTGTGGATACCATTATTAACATTCTGAATTTTGGTGAAATCTCTCATCACGTTATTGAAAAGTGTGTGTATTAAAAGATCTGTGATACAGATCATATATTCAAAATAGTTCTTCAGATTCTCTGTAAACAAATCACTAGAGCAGACAACGTGCTTGGTCATCAAAGCGTTTTTTGTGTTATAGATATGACTGATAAATGTAGAAGAAAATTAAAAGATTTGAAGCGTAAAGGAAAACTCTAAAACCAGACAGCAGATGTCACTGTTGCTTTTCCATTACCTTAACCTCATTTTTTGGGTTTTGTTCCTAGTTAATGACATTTTTCATTTTATTCGAGAGCTTTAATAGGTTAAACAAGTTCACATATACTAAACTTCTGTTTTGAATTTTATATTTATTAAGGTTATGACTGTAAATCTTGCATGTATAGCTTATAAGGAAGATACTTAATTATATTTTATATGCTTAGGTTCATTAATTCAATATTATAAGTTGATAAAATAATAACTTCTATAATTGTCTCTGATTCAGGATGAAGTATTATCTACCTTGAAGATAAACTTGTCCTGATTTTATTTCAAAAGACCAGTCATGTCATTTGTTCTCTTCGTGTACTCAAGCAGAAATGCAGCAAGGAGTAGTGAAAGTACAATTACAGTCTCTGAAGATTTTTTTTCACAAAATCTAATCTTACTGTTATCTGTTATTCAGAAAGCTGAAGCTTTACCATTACATTCTTGAGCATGTTGAGCGTTTTTTCTTAATCTATAAAGTAAGGAACTTGGGTAAACTATTCCTAATGTGCTTTCCATTGATAAAATTCTACGATTCAATAGGAAGCACTGAAATAAGATACTCAGAGAATATTGCTTTTTATTTCTTTTACAGAAATCTTACCGGGAGGGGCACCTGGGTGGCTCATTCGGTTAAGCAGCTGCCTTAGGCTCAGGTCATGATCCCAGGGCCTTGGAATTGAGCCCCGCATCCAGCTCCCTGGTCAGAGGGGAGTCTGTTTCTCACCCTTCCTCTCCCTCTGCCACTACCCCTGCTCCTGTTCTCTCTCTCTCTGTCTGAAATAAATAAATAAAATCTTTTAAAAAATCTTATCAAGAGGTAATTTTGGTAGCATTTATGGTTTGTATATATGTTGTATGTTTTCATAAAAATGCATCATATTACTATTTTCTAGAACGGAAGTGAAAGCATATATTGAGCATGTATTGGGAAATTAAGATTTTTATAGTCCTAGAATAGTAATGAAAATGTGATTTACATATAGAATCTGCTGTAACAGATTAGTGTTTAGAGGATTTTACCAACAGGCTAGTGGAGTTGAACTACCAGTTTTACTGTTTCACTCACTTTTCATCTTTAAGCCTAAACACTCAAATGATAGAGGATATGATGGGATTTCAAAGTAAGTGGATTCAGCAAATGGATTATGGGGGTTCCCCTCATGAAAACCAAGGTAGAAGGTGAACTGTATACTTGGTACCTCTTGGCATGACTTGTTTACAGCTTTCATTTATATAAAAAGGTGGCTTTATGACATGTAAATCAATAGTCATAAGTTTAGAATATGGATCTCAGCTATCACACTTTACAATCAGAGTGGGTAGGTTCCTCATCAGTCCTGTGGCATCCCATCTTCTCTGTTCTCAGGGCCCCAGTACATCATAGAATTATAGATGATTTATTTTTGGTTACTTTCTCTGCCTCCTAACTTCACAATTTTAGCTAATATGCTCTTTGCTAACCTCTTAGATAGAATTCAGAAATGAAATGATCACGTATCCATATATGTGTACTTTGTTGTCTATAATACATTTTTACTAGGACAAATAACTTCCTGAACAATAATCCATGCTTTTAATATTTTTGTAGCGTCCTAAACTGGAGGTGAAGTCATTATCTAGTAATGTGTGTTTGTGAGATAGGGGACAGCTGATACATGTGAGTATTCATCCATATCCCTGCCTACCACAATATTCATGTTTCCAACACATTTACTGAGCATTTACAATTGTACTAAACAGTGATTTAAGTGATTTACATGTAACAATGTATATGTGTTTTATGACAACCTAGGTGCATGCTATTATTATTTGGGAGATGAGAAAACTAAGGCACAGAGAGTCCTTTAGCTAGTCCCATCTGTTGTCCCATGTCTCCCACCTAGGAAGTGGTAGAGCTGGAGCTACCCCCCACCGCCCCGGTCTTCTGGGTACAGAGTCCACACTCCTGGCACTGCCAATCTTGCAGGAAGGTTTGGCTTTGTTACTTAAAATCGCTAGAAGAAAATGGGGTGTAGAAGACGACTTCCACGGGAGGCTTCCACAGCCAGAGAATTCTTTTCCCCCAGCGCGTAATTGTTGCGGCTTGTGGGTCAGGAAGCACCTTTGAGCAACTTGTAATGATGATACAGTAACCCAACACGATTCCGTATTTTGGATTAATGCTGTTCTTATAATCTAACTTCAGCTTGGAAAACGAATTGACACTGTCAAGCGTTATAAGTTCTACAGGGAAGACTAGGAAACTAGAAGCCAGACCTAGAATTCTCTCCCTGGTTCAAGTTTCTTACTTAATTCACTGTATGTGTGTAATAGCACTGGGTGTAATCTGTAGTATTATCTGCCTTTAACTAAAGTCCTCAAGCAATGGCTCTCTCCTGTTTTTCTGCAACACTTTGGAGTGATTCTGGTCACCTCATCAGTATTGTGAAATTATAAGATTAAAATATTCCTACCATCATATGAAAGTATTTTTAGGATGCTGTGCAAGTCTCATCTAAAAATATGTAAATTATCTTACAGACTAGGGATATTTTTTAGTTATTTAAAATCACATAATGTTTGGACCAAAAATCAGTTTGGGATAAATTGATTTATCAAACAGCTTGTTTTGGCACAGTGGTGGCTACAAGTACATTAGTTATCTTTGGAAGAAAAATGATTTCTATAGGTTGTAAGTTAGGTCAGTTAGTCATCATAGATTTACTACGTGCTTGATGCTGTTTCCTTAGATTTGATCTGGCTTCTCTCTTGTACATTTGAAGCTTATTTACGAGTGTGTCAGAAGAAGCTGTCTCTCGAACGTGAATTGTTAGCCTCGAGGGCAGGGACCACATTGTTATATTATGTTTGGAGAAGGGCATAGGAGAGCGCTGCCCAGATAATAAAAGATGGTGATGAGCTCAAGTGTGTGACCTGGCTCATAGGTCTGGACAACACAGGCAGAGAGCACAGGCCTTCTTTCTCAGGGTTTTTTCCTTGACGATCTCTCTGAAGTTACTATTCACCTTGATGTGAAGTCTTATTTTATTTTACTTTAAAAAGAAAGTCTGTAACATAACTTGTCTTCTTTTGTTTTGCAAACATTGTTTTAAAACAATTTTTTTTTAAAAAGATTTTATTTATTTATTCAACAGAGATAGAGACAGCCAGCGAGAGAGGGAACACAAGCAGGGGGAGTGGGAGAGGAAGAAGCAGGCTCCCAGCGGAGGAGCCCGATGTGGGGCTCGATCCCATAACGCTGGGACCACGCCCTGAGCTGAAGGCAGACGCTTAACCGCTGTGCCACCCAGGCATTCCTCAGTTTTAAAACAATTTAAAATCATACCTGACCTTATTTGTTTTTTTTATACTTAATACTTAGCAGAGTCCTGGCATATACAGGAGTTTGAGAAATGAATGTTGAATCAAATTGAGTTGGTACTTTGACAGTGGGTAATCAGGCAGTTGAGGCCAAATTAAGATCTGGAATCCAGGTTTCCTGTCTTTTTTNGTTTCCTTTTTTTTTTTTTTTTTTTTTTTTTTTTTTTCTCCTGGAGGAACAGTGGCTTCCCAATAGCTCTTTGGTGCTCACTCAGAATCTAGCCTGGGTTAGGGTTACTGTAGATCTTAAGGCCGGGGATTGATAAAAACAACAGACTTGAAAACGTAGTTAAGTTTGTAACTGAGTTTGGTGTCAACCTGGGTTTGTAATGTTAACAGTCTGGGGAATGCCTGGTTCTCCTCCACTTGGAAAAGTCTGTATCAGTAAAGGGGTCCAGAGAAGCTGGGAAGCTGGAAGCAGGAAGACTTACACTTCTTACTAAAAATGGACTTTCCTAATAATGGCATGCTGAAGCCTTATAAAACAGCTATTTTGGTGCTTTTACTGGACTTGTTTAAGCCTGTATTGCTCAACGCCAATATAACAGGAGTAAGAAACTATGTTCTGACAGTAAAACATCTATTTGAGAAAGATGGTAAATTTATTGGGAACATTTCAGGGTTGAAGCATATTTGTAACTGTGAGATACAGCCTCAATTATTAATCATCATGAGAAACTGAATAGAACTGACTCTGATATGCTAGATTAATGGCACTTGATTTTACTACTCCAAGCTGAAATCATCATCTATGAGAAGAGATTTGCAGTCTTTTCAGTAATTCGACCCTAGCTATGTTATAGCCCCAGAACTCTGGCTTTAATTACTGCCGATTTCATTTTACCCTCTCCTAGCGATGTCATTTTGAAATGTGAGGAGAGGATGCAAATCAGTTCAAATTTGATACTTTGCACTAGTCAACCCAGAACTGTGGGGTTAAGAAGGGTGTGACTCTTTTTATGGTAGTAGGAAATGGAGGAGGGAAGATGGCATTTTTTGAGCGCTTACTCTGTTTTAGGCATGTTAGCCAGATGTGGGTATTATTCCCATTTTACAGATGAGAAATCTGAGAGCTAGAGCAGTTAAATGTTTTGCCAACAGCTGCCCTACTTATAAGAAGTCATCCAGGATCCAAACCATCCTGAATGACTTCCAAGTCCCTATGCTTCTGACTTTGCTGTAGAGGTTCCCCCCTGAGGTTTTTTTTTTTTTTTAAGATTTTATTTATTTATTCGACAGAGATAGAGACAGCCAGCGAGAGAGGGAACACAAGCAGGAGGTGTGGGAGAGGAAGAAGCAGGCTCATAGCGGAGGAGCCTGATGTGGGGCTCGATCCCATAACACCGGGATCACGCCCTGAGCTGAAGGCAGATGCTTAACCGCTGTGCCACCCAGGCGCCCCATCCCCCCTGAGTTTTGCACATAATTATATCTCCACAGCAGTTTTTTCCTCATATAGCACTTACACTGGTATTATAGTTATGTCAAATTTTGTATTATCTTGTTAGTCTATATTCTTATTAATGAATAGGGTTGTATCTTTGTATTTTCTACATAACTGGCATAATGCCTTTCGCACATGGTAGATGTTTTGTGAATTTTTATTGAATAAAGTTGTTTAATAATCTGATATTGTTTCCTACTTGATGTGGATCTAGGGCTCAATTCTTTCTCCAAATAGTGCTAGTGGTTGGTAATTAAAATGTGAAATCTCGTTTGCAATATTATAATTTCCCTTCTATCAACACTTTCATTCTTTTTTTTTTGAGCAGGAAACAACAGCATATAAATAGTAATTTCTTCTTCTTAAAGGGTAGGAAAAATATTCAGAGGGGATACAAATAAATAAACTGAAGTCTCTACCCTTTGGGAGTTCACAGCCAAGTGATAGTGATGGGAGATATTCATGATATTTATAATATAGGGTAGAATGTTCTAATGCCTTAAGAAAATATTCAAGTAGAGTTGTAAAAGTTTAGAGGAGAGGTGATTTTTAAAAATCCAGTATATACTTAACATACAGTGTTATATTAGTTTCAGGTGTATAATATAGTGATTCAACAATTCTATACATTACTCAATGCTCATCATGATTAGTATACTCTCAGTTCCCTTCACTTGTTTCACCCATCCCCACCCACTGACCTCCCCTCTGGTAACTACCTCTGTTTTCTATAGTTAAGAGTCTATTTTTTGGTTTGTCTCTTTTTTCCTTTGTTCATTTGTTTTGTTTCTTATATTCCACATATGAGTGAAATCATATGGTATTTGTCTTTCTCTGACTTACTTATTTCACTTAGCATTATAACTTTATACCTTCTAGATCTTGTGAATGGCAAGATTTCGTTCTTTTTAATGATTAATATGCCATTGTGTGTGTGTGTGCATGTGAATGTATTACTATATATATGTCTATATATAGTATATATATTCTATACCATGTCTTGTTTATCCATTCATCTATTAGTGGACACTTGGGCTGCTTCCGTAGTTTGGCTATTTTAAATAATGCTGCAATAAACATAGCAATGCATATATCTTTTTGAATTAGTATTTTTGTTTTCTTTGGGAAAATACCCAGTAGTGGAATTACTGGATCATATGGTAATTCTATTGTTGGTATTATTATTTTCCACAGTGGCAGCACCAGTTTGCATTCCAACCAAGAGTGCACGAGGGTTCCTTTTTCTCCACATCCTTGCAAACATTTGTTGCTTCTTGTATTTTCGATTTTAGCCATTCTGACAGGTATGAGGTGATATCTCATTGTACTTTTGATGATGAATGATGTTGAGCATCTATTCATGTGTCTGTTGGCCATCTGTAGAGGAGAGATGGTTTTTAATTTGCAAGGATCAGGGAACCATTCATGAGAGAGGGGACATTTGACCTGGGACTGGGAAAGATGAGTACATTTTGGCAGATTTCAGGGGAAGGGACTCCTGGGAGAGGAAATGATTTGAGAATTTGAGAATAGTCATGGAGGCTTAAATGTCAAATGAACAGTAATCATTTTAATCTGACTGGAATGTAAGGCATGTTAAACATAGTGAAAAGGTGAGACAGGAGAGGGTACTTGGCGAGAAGGCTTGGAGAGCTTTCTGTTAGATGCTATTTAAGTTCCTTTTTAATAATTTTATGATCCTGTAATCCTTTTTTTTTTTTTTAAAGATTTTTTTTTTTTTTTTTAATTCGACAGAGATAGAGACAGCCAGCGAGAGAGGGAACACAAGCAGGGGGAGTGGGAGAGGAAGAAGGCAGGCTCATAGCAGAGGAGCCTGATGTGGGGCTCGATCCCATAACGCCGGGATCACGCCCTGAGCCAAAGGCAGGTGCTTAACCGCTATGCCACCCAGGCGCCCCTATGATCCTGTAATCCTTGAATGCCATGACAAGTCACTTGGGTTTTACTAAATAAACAGTTGTGAGTCTCAAAATTATTTTGAATTGTGAAATTTTATCTTCTTTTGATCTTTTTACAGGTGTCATGGAGTAACACAGTTAAAACTGCACTTTGTAAGCACAGATTTGAGAAGATTGTTTTGGCAATATGTAGCTTTGAATGAAGTAGAAAAGGACAGAAGGTTAGAAGTTAGGAAGCCATTGCAGTAGTATAAATTAGAAAGTGGCATAGATTATACTATTAGAGAATAGTATGGATGAGTAAACATTGTATAGATTAGAAACAGACTTGAATTCTAATGACATCAATGGAAATAAAGAATGTGACAAATTTAAGATGAATTTTAGAATTATATTTCATAGGGCTGGGTATTTGGTTGAATGTGCACACATATATGTGTATCTATACACACATATATGTGTTGCAAAGAGAGAGTTTAAAAACAATTTTAGCATTTGGAAACAGGATTATAAGAAGGTTAACATAGTAGAATTAGAGGAATCAGTTGGTGAAGTCTATTTAAGGAAGAGGAGAAAGATGAGTGCCTTTTTGGTTGTGTTGAGTTACTGGCAAGGAATTCAGGGCAATCTATTAGGTTAGAAATTGGGAATGAAATAAAAAGGCAGGTATTATTTCTATACAGGCAAAGCCTTGGCAAGGAAGGTTTAGGACAAACTACAAAAGGGAACATTATTTAATTTTCCGTATCTATTAATCATCGATGCTGAATGACTCTATAATTAATAGACATCGTCTAGTAATAACCAGAGATACAGATACAGAAGCACATACATTCCTACAAATAATCCTTCAAAGATAACTGATAACAGTTCCCACAATAACTTTAGACTGTCCGTCTGTAGTATTAGTAAAAATTGAGACAGATTTAACTTTGGAATTAATTTGGATAAAATGACCCCAGGAATTTCCATTTCAGTGCTGCTTTTATTTAAATTCTAAGACCTGTCATCAGGCCGTTTTGGTTGCTGACTTTCTTTCTTTCTTTCTTTTTTTTTTTTAATTTTTTATTATGTTATATTAGTACTGATTTTCTTATTGTTAGTAGTCTCTTATAAGGTGAGTGGCCAGAACAGGACTTGGGGTACCTTTTTTCTTTTTTTTTTAAAGATTCTATTTTTATTTATTTGACAGAGAGAGAGACAGCCAGCGAGAGAGGGAACACAAGCAGGGGGAGTGGGAGAGGAAGAAGCAGGCTCCCAGCGGAGGAGCCCGATGTGGGGCTCGATCCCAGGACTCTGGGATGATGCCCCGAGCCGAAGGCAGACGCTTAACGACCGAGCCACCCAGGTGCCCCAGGACTTGGGCTACCTTGAGGCCATTTTAATCAAATGGTGCTTAAAGGGAGCAGATTGATCTTCTAGAGGTTGGGTTTCATTTTATAAGTTGATGTCTAGCAGTTCCAGAATTTGCTTAAGTTAGATGGGGCACAGTTGTTAGGCCACTAACTCTCCAGCTATATTTGACTTCCATTAATCATTGGAAACCATCCAGTTTCTATGATAGGTTTTCAAACTTATCTACTCTCCCCCCTTTCTCACCTCTTTCCCTTTCCTTTTGAAAATATATTAATTAAATGCCTGTTCCACCCCAGACATTATATTGAATGCTAGGAATGGATTAATGAATAAGTTCCTGTTTTTAGGGACCTCATAGTCTAGTACAATGGAATCATAAATGTTCTGATAGAGGAGCAAAGAAAAGGGAACTAAATCAGACCTAGAAGTGGAGGGATAAATTAGAAATGGTTTCCTGGAAATGCTGACATCTGAGTAGTGTTTTGAAGATAAGTAGGAAGTAGCTATAAAAAAGAGTGGTGTGGGTTGGGAGAGTCCATTCTTGGTAGAGATTTAAAGACACATTCAGAGATTTACAAATAATCTGTATAGCTGGAGAGAGGAGCGTATTTGGAATTCTTGAAGATGGAACGAGCAAAGTAGGCAGGAGTAAATAATTATGAGTCTTGGGTTCGGAGGACTTTCAACCACTTCCTGAAAGCTATAGGGAACTGTTGTAGGATTTTATGTAAGGGATTAACTTGATAAAATTTGTATTTTAGGAAGATTATTTTGGTAGAGGAATGGAAACTGGATTTGAAGAAGGTAAGATTGAAGAAGGGAAGTCTGTTAGAGCCTGAAATCTGCTGAAATCTGGGAAAGAAGATGAAAGCCTAAGCTAAGGTGGCTGGTAAGAGGAAAAGATAGATTCAAGAATAATTAAGAAGGCAGACTGTTTGGGACTTGGACCCTGATTGATGAAGTAAGTGGCAGAAAGGTATAAACTCTCAATGTTTGGTTTGGATATCTGAGTCCTTAATGTGGTCATTCAGTGAGGATACAGAAGTCAGGTCTGATTTGGGGAAACAGATATTTCAGACTTTGGCATGTGGAAGTTGAGATTCTCACTGGTTATCCAAGAAGAAATGTCTATTAGGCAACTCATCTGAACGTTTTGAGCAAGAGACATAAACTAGAGTTATGCTGTAAAGCCGATGTCATAGGCATGGGTGCCAAACCCCAAGGGTCACAGGGTGAGGATTGAGGTTGGAGCTCTTGGGAAGACATTTAATTGAGAATCAGAGGAACACACAGAGGAGAAAAATAAGCAGGAAAAATAAGAGGTAGGAAAAAAAAAACAGAGAGGAGCAATGCAATGGAAATAGTTTAAAGAAGGAGGAAATCTCATCAGTGTCAACCTGCAAACAGGTATACTAAGAACTACAGAAAACTTGTTGTATTTGGCATAAAGATATAATTGGTGACCTTTGAGATGAGAAGTTTCAGTAAAGCGGTATGGGCAGGGCTGAGTTTGGACAGAATTGTGTCCAGTTACAAGGGGAACAGCTGAGTTAGGAATGAGAAGTGAAATAGGATAAGAATAGATCAAAAGTCCTGGTAGCAAAACCAGGTTGGGGGCCAAAATGAGCAGCAATTGATCCTGGACAGGAGCGGGGAGGGAACAAACATGAAGCTCATATAGATTCTGTTAGAATATGATATGCTTTTAGCTTGGCATGGCTATAGTTAGGATACCTTTGAGGCATTATGCAACTTTTTTTTTTTTTTTGAGATTTTTATTTTTTTATTTGGCAGAGAGAGAGAGAACACAAGCAGGGGGAGCAGCAGAGGGAGAGAGAGAAGCAGGCTCTCTGCTGAGCAGGGAGCCTGATGGAGGGCTTGATCCCAGGACCCTGAGATCATGACCTGATCAGAGGCAGATGCTTAACTGAGCCACCCAGGTGCCCTCATTATGCAACTTCTGACACCACGTTTCTGAGACAAGTTTTCTCCTGACCAACCATTTCACATCCAGAGGGCAAATCAGAAATCCTGACCAGTTACATGCAGCTACTCATCTAGCATTAAACAGCTGAGAACTGTTCCAACACAATGAGGCAAACTGTCTGTGGAAAGAAGAGTCTTTTATCATATACTACATAGGCCTAGAAATCAATAAGTGCTTGGCAGTCTGGAAAGCATCCTTTTGATGATGGATCCAATGCCACTGGAAGTACTTAAATGCCTCAGCAATGTTTGTCTTTTGTCAAAGAAAAATGTGGTTGTAAACTGGATACACTGAGAAGGCTTGAAACTCTTAACTTTGGTTTCAGGGTAGGCATGCCAAGGATACTATGTACCACATTTTAAGGGATAAATATACAGTTATATTGGTGAGATAGCTGAGAAAGGTATTCCTGGAAATTCTAATTTGTTGAGGGAAGGACAGGAGACAGAGCTGCTGTGCATGGATGTCTAGCTTGGCTGGCTGTTCTCTGGTCAAGTAGCTTGGGAGCAAAGGCGAGCAGGCTGACTCCATTCCTGGTTCATACTTGAGTCTGCTTCCTACCTACTTACTCCCCACAGTCATCCGTTGTCTCTGGTTATTGATCTTCAGCTTTGCTCTAGACTACCCTGAATCTTCCATCACCAGACTTACTGTGTTTACTAGTGAATTACTAATAGCTGACTCTGGCTCACCTTCTAGGATCAAATCATGTCTTATAAAGTATACTCACTTGGGCAGAAATACACCTTATTAAAACAGACTTGAGTAAAGGTTGTCACCCACTCTCATCACCAGAATGTTGATTTTAAGGATCTTGAGGCTCTTATCAATCCAGTTCTCTATCTATAACAATATGATGAGATCTCTAATTCAGAACTTTAATAAGCAATGAAAGAATTTGTGGACAATGCCTAATTCTGCAGTCTGGAAGGATAACTATTTCAGTTCATGCAATTCAATACCACAAAGTACAAAGTAGGACAATGGTGTTTGATATAAATGTCCAGTTTTTTGGTGATAACCCTTTGCCAAAGAAAGAGTTTTTGTTCTTGTCTGGTTTGAATTTTTTCTTTTTTCTTTTTTTTAGAGAGGGATGGGAGAGAGGGGATAGAGGGAGAGAGAGGAGTTCATGACCACTAAACCAGCCCTGTAAGAAATATAAAAGGGGACTCTGAGTGGAAAGGAGTAACCAAAAGTAACAGTATAAAAATAGGAAACACAAAAGCAGTAAAAATATTTCTGTAAAAAAATCAGTTAAGGAACTCACAAAAAATGATATAAAATATAATAACATATACCTAAAACTTGAGGAGGAGATGAGAATAAATAACCATCTACTTAATATAGACTGCTATATGCAGAGGTTATGTATAAACCAAATGATAACCATATATCAAAGGCCACTAATAAACATGTAAAGAATAAAGACAGAGAGGGGTGCCTGGGTGGCACAGCAGTTAAGCGTCTGCCTTCGGCTCAGGGCATGATCCCGGCGTTGTGGGATCGAGCCCCACATCAGGCTCCTCCGCTATGAGCCTGCTTCTTTCTCTCCCACTCCCCCTGCTTGTGTTCCCTCTCTCGCTGGCTGTCTCTATCTCTGTCAAATAAATAAATAAAATCTTAAAAAAAAAAGAATAAAGGAGAAATCCAAACATATCACTAAATGAATTCAGTAAAACACGAAAGCGAGAAAGACAAGAAAGGCTAAGAGAAGATTTTCAGAAACAACCACAAGCCAAGTAATAATTTGGCAATAAATACATATCTATCAGTAATTACTTTGAATGTAAATGGACTAAATGCTCCAATCAAAAGAAATAGCCTGACAGAATGGATAAAAATAGCAAGAACCATCCATATGCTGCCTATAAAAGACTCATTTTATTTATTTTTAGATTTATTTATTTTAGAGATGGACAGATTATCTAAACAGAAAATCAACAAGGAAACAAGGCTTTGAATGATACACTGGAACAGATGGACTGAACGAATATATTCAGAACATTCCATCCTAAGACAGCAGAATACACAGTCTTTTCAAGTGTACATGGAACATTCTCCAGAACAGATCACATATTAGCCCATGAAACCAGCCTCAACAAATTCAAGAAGATCGAAGTCATACTATGCATCTTTTCCAGCCACAATGCTATGAAACTAGAAATCAAGCATAAGAAAAAATCTGGAAACACAAAAATACATGGAGGTTAAATAACATGCTACTAAACAATGACTGGATCAATCAAGAAATCAAAGAAGAAATAAAAAAGTATCATGGAAACAAGTGAAATGAAAACACAACAGTCCTAAATGTTTGGTATGCAGCAAAAACTGTTCTTAGAAGGAAGTTTATAGCAATACAGGACTACCTCAAGAAGCAAGAAAAATATCAAACAAACAGCTTAACCTTATGCCTAAAGGAGCTAGAAAAAGAACAAAAAACAAAACCTAAAACCAGCAGAAGGAAGGAAGTAATAAATATTAGAACAGAAAAAAATGACATAGAAGCTTAAAAAAATAGAACAGATCAATGAAACCAGGAGCTGAGTCTTTGAAAAAAAATCAATAAAATTGATAACCCCCTAGCCAGGCTTATAAAGAAAAAAAGGACTCAAATAAATAAGATCACGAATGAGAGAGAAGAAATAACCAATACCACAGAAATACAATCATAAGAGAATATTATGAAAAACTATATGCCAACAAATTGGACAACCTAGAATAAGTGGATAAATTCCTAGGAACATATAAACTACCAAAAATGAAACAAGAAGAAATAGAAAACTTGAACAGACAGATAATCAGCAATCAAATCAAATCAGTAATCAACAAACTCCCAAGAAACAATAGTCCAATAGGACCAGATGGCTTTCAGGCAAATGCTGTCAAACATTTAAAGAAGAGTTAATACCTATTCTTCTCAAACTATTCAAAAAAATAGAGAAGGAAGAAAAACTTCCAAATTATTTTTTAAAAATTTTTTGTTATGTTATGTAAGTCACCATACAGTACATCCTTAGTTTAATAAAAAAAAAAAAAAAAAAAAAAAAAAAAAAAAAAAAAAAAAAAAAAAAAAAAAAAAAAAAAAAAAAAAAAAAAAAAAAAAAAAAAAAAAAA
>NC_048237.1:16503727-16605839 GCF_002007445.2 Ailuropoda melanoleuca
TCCTAGTTCTTATGTTCCATAGATGAGAGAAATCATATGATAATTGTCTTTCTCTGCTTGACTTATTTCACTTAGCATTATCTCCTCCAGTGCCGTCCATGTTGCAGCAAATGTTGAGAATTCGTTCTTTCTGATAGCTGAGTAATATTCCATTGTATATATGGACCACAGCTTCTTAATCCAGTCATCTGTTGAAGGGCATCTCGGCTCCTTCCATGATTTGGCTATTGTGGACAATGCAGCTATGAACATTGGGGTGCATATGGCCCTTCTCTTTACTACGTCTGTATCTTTGGGGTAAACACCCAGTAGTGCAATGGCTGGGTCATAGGGTAGTTCAATTTTTAACTTTTTAAGGGACCTCCACACTGTTTTCCAGAGTGGCTGTACCAACTTGCATTCCCACCAACAATGTAGGAGGGATCCCCTTTCTCCACATCCTCTCCAACAATTGTTGTTTCTTGCCTTGTCTATCTTTGCCATTCTAACTGGCGTAAGGTGGTATCTCAGTGTGGTTTTGATTTGAATTTCCCTGATGGCTAATGATTTTGAACATTTTTTCATGTGTCTGTTAGCCATTTGTATGTCTTCATTGGAAAAGTGTCTGTTCATATCTTCTGCCCATTTTATGATTTGTTTATTTGTTTCTCGTGTATTGAGTTTGAGAAGTTCTTTGTAGATCTTGGATACCAGTCCTTTATCTGTGGTGTCCTTTGCAAATATATTCTCCCATTCCGTGGGCTGTCTCTTAGTTTTTTTGACTGTTTCCTTGGCTGTGCAGAAGCTCTTTATCCTGATAAAGTCCCATAAGTTCATTTTATCTTTTATTTCTCTTGCCTTTGGAGATGTGTCGTGAAAAAGGTTGCTCTGGCCGATGTCATAGAAGTTGTTGCCTATGTTCTCCTCTAGAATTTTGATGGATTCCTGTCTCACATTGAGGTCTTTCATCCATTTGGAGTTTATTTTTGTGTATGGTGTGAGAGAGTGGTCAAGTTTCATTCTTTTGCATGTAGCTGTCCAATTTTCCCAGCACCATTTATTGAAGAGACTGTCTTTTTTCCACCGGATGTTTTTTCCTGCTTTATCAAAGATTAGTTGCCCAAAGAGCCGAGGGTCCATTTCTGGGTTCTCTATTCTGTTCCATTGGTCGATGTGTCTGTTTTTGTGCCAGTACCATGCTGTCTTTGTGATCACAGCTTTGTAGTACAGCTCGAAATCCGGCATTGTGATGCCCCCAGCTTTGTTTTTCCTTTTCAACAGTTCCTTGGAGATTCGGGGCCTTTTCTGGTTCCATACAAATTTAAGGACTATTTGTTCCAGTTCTTTGAAAAATGTCCTCGGTATTTTGATCGGGATAGCATTGAAAGTGTAGGTTGCTCTGGGTAGCACGGACATTTTAACTATGTTAATTCTTCTGATCCATGAGCATGGAATATTTTTCCATCTTTTGATACCAAAACCAGAAAAAAACACCACAAAAAAAAGAACTGCAGGCCAATATCCCTGATGAATACAGATTCAAAAATCTACAACAAAATACTAACAAACCAAATTCAACAATTCATTAAAAATATCATTCACCACAACCAAATGGAATTTATTCCTGGGTTGCAAGAGCAGTTCAATATTTGCAAATCAATTAATGCGATACATCACATCAATAATAGAAAGAACCAAATGATCATATCAATAGATGCCCAAAAGTATTTGACAAGTACAACATTCATTGGTGATAAAAATCCTCAACAAAGTAGGTTTAGAAGGAACATACTCATCATAATTAAGGCCGTCTATGAAAAATCCAGAGCTAACATCATCCTTAATGGGGAAAAACTGAGAGCTTTTCCCATAAGGTCAGGAAGAAGACAAGGATGTCCATTCTCACCACTTTGATTCAACATAGTACTGGAAGTTCTAGCCACAGCAGTCAGAAAGCACAAAGAAATTAAAGGCATCCAAATCAGAAAGGAAGAAGTAAAACTTTTACTATTTGCAGATAACATGATACTATATATAAAAAACTCAAAAGACTCCACCAAAACACTGCTAGAACTGATAAAGGAATTTAAGAAACAAAACAGGTGAACATAGGGGAAGGGAAGGAAAATTAAGATGAAAACAGAGAGGGAGACAAACCATAAGAGACTCTTAATCAGAGGAAACAAACCTAAGGGTTTCTGGAGGGGAGATGGGTGGGGGGATGGGGTAACTGGATGGTGGGCATTAAGGAGGGCACCTGATGGAATGAACACTGGAGGTTATGTGCAACTGATGAATCACTAAGTTCTACCTCTGAAACTAATAATATACTATATGTTAATTAAACTGAATTTAAAGAAAAAAATAAATGAATTCAGTAAGGTCGCAAGATACAAAATCATTATACAGAAATCTGTTGAATTTCTATACGCCAATAATGAAACAGCAGAAAGAGAAATTAAGAAAACAATCCCATTTACAACCACACCAAAAATAATAAGATACCTAGGAACAAACCTAACCAAAGAGGTGAAAGACCTGTACTCTGAAAATTATAAAACACTGATGAAAGAAATTCAAGACCACACAAAGAAATGGAAGACGTTCCATGCTCATGGATTGCAAGAACAAATATTGTTAAAATGCCTATATACCACCCAACACAATCTACTCATTTAGTGCAATCCCTATCAAAATACCAACAACATTATTCACAGAGCTAGAACAAACAATCCTAAAATTTGTATGGAACCCCAAAAGACTCTGTATAGCCAAAGCCATCTTGAAAAAGAAAAACAAGCTGGAGGCATCACAATTCTGTATTTCAAGTTATATTACAAAGCTGTAGTCATCAAAACAGTATGGTACTGGTAAAAAATAGACACATAGATCAATGAAACAGAATAGAAAACCTGGAAATAAACCTACAACTATATTGTTAATTAATTTTCAACAAAGCAGGAAAGAATATCCAGTGGGGAAAAGGACAGTCTCTTCAAGAAATGATGTTGGGAAAACTAGACAGCAGCATGCAAAAGAATGAAACTGGGCTACTTTCTTACACCATACACGAAAGTAAATTCAAAATGGATTAAAGACCTACATGTGAGACCTGAAACCATAAATATCCTAGAAGAGAATACAGGCAGTAATCTCTCTCACATTGGCCATAGTAACTTTTTTCTAGATATATCTCTTGAGGCAAGGGAAAAAAAGCAAAAATAAATTATTGGGACTTCATCAAAATAAAAAGCTTTGCACAGTGAAGGAAAGAATCAACAAAACTAAAAGGCAGCTTATGGAAAGGGAGAAGATATTGACAAATGACATATCTGATAAAGTGTTAGTGTCCAAATTATATAAAGAACTTAGAAAACTGAATACCCCAAAACCAAATAATCCAATTTAACAAATGGACAGAAGACATGAACAGACATTTCTCCAAAGAACACATACAGATGGCCAACAGACACATGAAAAGATGCTCATCATCACGTACCACTAGGAAATGCAAATCAATATGACAGTGAGATATTACCTCACACCTGTCAAAATGGCTACAGTCAGTAACATACGAAACAACAGGCATTGGTGAGGATGTGGAGTAAAAGGTTGGGAATTGGTGGAAATGCAAACAGATGCAACCATTGTGGAAAACAATATGGAACTTCCTCAAAAATTTAAAATAGATGTACCCTGTGACACAGTAATTGCACTACTAGGTATTTACCCAAAGAATACAAAAACACTAATTCAAAGGGATACATGCACCTCTATATTTATTGCAGCCTTATTTATAATAGCCAAATCATGGAAGCAGCCCACGTGTCCATCAATAGATGAATGGATAAAGAAGATGTGGTAAAAATGTATATGCTAGAATATTGCTCAGCGGTAAAAAAGAATGGAATCCTGCCATTTGGGACATCATGGATGGGGCTAGAGTATATAATGCTAAGCGAGATAAGTCAGAGAAAGACAAATACCTATGATTTCACTCATATGGGGAATTTAAGAAACAAAACAAATGAACAAAAGGAAAAAAAAAGAGAGAAATAAAAAGAAACAGACTCTTAGTTATAGAGAACAAACTGATAGTTACCAGAGAAGGGGGGGGGTTGAGTTAAATAGGTCATGGGGATTAAGGAGTACGTTTGTTGTGATGAGCACTGGGTGATGTATGGAAGTGTTGAATCACTATGTTATATACCTGAAACTAATATAGAACTGTATGTTAACTAACTGGAATTAAAAACTTAAAAAAATAAATTAGAGTCTATTCAAAACCATCAAAAAACAAAGAAAAAAATGTACTATATCTGGAATTCTTGGAAAAATATGACAGCAATAGAATGTATGAATGGAAGGTACTTACCCTGAAAAGACATCTTAAAGCTTAGAAGCTTAGGAAAGGTCAAGTTTTGCAAAGATCTTTCAGGAAATGTGGTGAGAATGTTGAGGTCTGAGCAAAGGAGAAAGGACTTGGGATAGTCCACGAGGGTAATATAATGGTAGATTAAAGTAGAGGGATGACAGATTGTTGAGTAACAGTGTCTTAGATTGGTTGGAGTGAATTTGTAAGGTAGTCAACAGTTCATGGCATTGTACAGTAACTGGGCAGTCTGGAAGCAGGACTATGAAAAACTGGTAAAGTTTCATTAGGGACAGGGATTGACAAAGCAAGAACAGTGGACATTTAGAGAGTGAGGAATTCTAAATATTATTATTATTATTGCAATTTGGCTTGTCTAGTTGAAGATGAATACTTTTTTGGCCAATCTTAAGTCATGAGGTATTCCAAATATACAGAAAAAAAAAACCCAGAAAAATATGTAATTTCTAATCATATTTAATAAATGTTAACATTTCACATTTTTCCTTTAAATATTTTTCTCTTTTTTAAAACAACTAAAACCATACCTCTTATACTATCTCTCCCCTTTTTTTCTCCCTTAATGAAGATTTGAAGTTTGTAGTTCTTATCATATCTGTTCAAGTGGGTCAGTATGTATAATCTCAGAATGCCATTTTACTTTATTTTTTTTTAAAGATTTTATTTATTTATTCGACAGAGATAGAGACAGCCAGCGAGAGAGGGAACACAAGCAGGGGGAGTGGGAGAGGAAGAAGCAGGCTCATAGCGGAAGAGCCTGACGTGGGGCTCGATCCCATAACACCGGGATCACGCCCTGAGCCAAAGGCTGACGCTTAACCGCTGTGCCACCCAGGTGCCCCACAGAATGCCATTTTAAAGAAGGAAGTTCTTTTACACACTCATTAGCAAGTAATAGATATAAAGAAAGGAGAAAAGAATTGGAATAATCTTTGAGGACAGCAACTAATGCCCAGATGTTTTGTTGCAACATAATGTGCCTGATTTCAGAGCAAGTATTAAAATGCTTTAATATCCATTTGGCTTAAAAGGTTAAGGGCAGAAAAACAAATGTACTCTTCTGTGGAGGAGTTACACTGGAAGGCAAAGGGAGTTCTTGTCTAGCATGAACTATAAGAGATAATTGTTCATTAGAGAGTGTGAAGTCTGTTGTAAGCACAATCACATTCATTAGCCAGTTCCCGGCTTCCTGTCTGTAATGGGCATTAAGTTTCTCTCTGTTCAATTAGAGTGAATTCTGGCTTTAGTACTACAGATCCTTTTCTGGGTTTTTAATATTCTGGCCTTTGGTCTTTTTTCTTTTTGCATTTTCACTGAATAGGTGCAACCTCACAGCAAAATATAAATTATTTTTTTAAGTACTATACGCCAAATGTACAAGTTCTCATAGAATATAAAGCATATATAGAAACCAAGCAAAAACACATTAAACATGAAACATTTATATAAAAAATCTAAAATATATTTATACTGACTGACAAATATAACGTTTTGTTAATAAGCCTAAATAAAAGCCAGAAATTTAGGACACCAACAAAATTACTAAGTTTATTGTGTTTTGGAGACATGTCTATCAACTTGAGTCACATAAAAGTCACAGTATTTTGACAAGGATTCAGATGGTATATTGCTAGATGTCAGGGTCATTGCCAGATTTAGTCTTAAGTAGGGTCAGCCCAGTTTAAACTACATGGTTTAGACTTGTTTTCTGGAGTAGCAAATAGCCTAGCCCTTCCTCTTGATTATGCCTGGTAGGTAGTTAAACCCCTCTAACAACAAGCAACCCAACCATATAAACAGGTGCATGTGAAAAACAAATTGGGTATGTAACTCTCGTGAGAGTGTTTTGGGTGCAGGTGGGTGGGAATGGGTTACAAATGCACTTACACTGTTATGAAATGGAACTTCAAAATTCATTTCAAACCACTTATATACTGAGAAGCTACTTTTACCTGTTACTGTACTACCCTGGAGATGCGAGGCAAATATGTGAAAGTTCTTACTCTTATAGTGTTAATGAAGATGGGTTAAACCCTTCAAGGTAATAAGGAGCTTCGTTCCTTTGGTTGAGGGGTGAGTTTGATTTTGCTGGGTGATAGGCTCGATATTTTAGGGTGTTATGTCATTGAGAGACCCAGAGAGCCTCTTGATAATTGATTAGAGAGGGTATAAGAAACTTATTTGACATATTGGAAGAGTTAGCAATTCTTGTGGAAGTCAGCCTTGGGTGGGCTATATTGAAAAACAAATGCATATTCTAGGAACTTTCCACGAGAGTGGCCTTCTGTCAGGGAAATTCCTAAAGAATCAGACATCTCTGGCAGCTGCAGAATCTAATATACTAACATTGTGATATCATCTGTTCAACAGGCAGGGCATATGATTTGTGATTAGGTGAATGCACATGACACTGGATTTTTTAGAATTTCCCATTCCTCCAAAATATGCCTGAAGCAACCATACGGTGAGCGTGAGGAAAATCAGTAGAGTCAAGAGCACTAGGCTTCATCTCCGTTTAGGATTAAAATGGGAATTTCAGATGTAAACCATGCATATATACATAGACAAGCATATTTTCTGAAGGGTAGAGAATTATATGATCCTTGCATCATTCTATTCTCAAGGTATCTATTAAGCTCTTAATATGTGAGAGGCATGGTTCGGAGCACTGGGGATATAAAGAAGAATAAACCATCATTCCTGCCTTCCACTGTAAGAGCAGTTACAACAAAGTGATTAATGCTACAATAGAGGAATAAACAAGATGCTGAGAAGGCACGAGAGAGGAAGTACTTAACTTTTCCTACAGAGAATAGAAAAGGCTTCTCGGGGCGCCTGGGTGGCACAGCGGTTGGGCGTCTGCCTTCGGCTCAGGGCGTGATCCCGGCGTTGTGGGATCGAGCCCCACATCGGGCTCCTCCGCTGGGAGCCTGCTTCTTCCTCTCCCACTCCCCCTGCTTGTGTTCCCTCTCTCGCTGGCTGTCTGTATCTCTGTCAAATAAATAAATAAAATCTTTAAAAAAAAAAAAGAAAAGGCTTCTCAAAGAGAGTTGCATTTGAGTAGATTCTTGAAGAATGAATTAGTCTTCTAGGGTAATAAGAAGGAACATTACAGGCTGAAGAGGTAGCGTATAAGAAAAGGCAGAAAGTTCTGAAGCAGGCAGGAAACCAGGGTTTGTTACAGATATAACATTTACTTTAATTTAATTTTTTGATTTGATTATTTGTTTCTCATGTATTGAGTTGGAGCAGTTCTTTGTAGATCTCGGATACCAGTCTTTTTTATCTGTAGTGTCATTTGCAAATATCTTCTCCCATTCCAGGCAGAAGATATGAACAGACACTTTTCCAATGATGACATACAAATGGGTAACAGATGAAAAAATGTTCAAAATCTTTAGCCATCAGGGAAATTCAAATCAAAACCACATTGAGATACCCCCTTATGCTAGTTAGAATGGCAAAAATTGACAAGGCAGGAAACAACAAATATTGGAGAGGATGTGGAGAAAGGGGATCCCTCTTACACTGTTGGTGGGAATGCAAGTTGGTACAGCCACTTTGGAAAACTGTGGAGGTCCCTTAAAAAGTTACAGATAGAGCTACCCTATGATCCAGCAATAGCACTACTGGATATTTACCCCAAAGATACAGACGTAGTGAAGAAAAGGGCCATATGCATCCCAATGTTCGTAGCAGCATTGTCCATAATAGCTAAATTGTGGAAGGAGCCGAGATGCCCTTCAATAGATGACTGGATTAAGAAGATTGTGGTCCATATATACAATGGAATATTACTCAGCCATCAGAAAGAACGAATTCTCAACATTTGCTGCAACATGGACGACACTGGAGGAGATAATGCTAAGTGAAATAAGTCAGGCAGAGAAAGACAATTATCATATGGTTTCACTCATTTATGGAACATAAGAAATAGCAGGAAGATCAGTAGGAGAAGGAAGGGAAGAATGAAGGGGCGGGTAAACAGAAGGGGGAATGAACCATGAGAGACTGTGGGCTCTGGGAAACAAACTGAGGGCTTCAGAGGGGAGGGGGGGTGGGGGATTGGGATAGGCCGGTGATGGGTATTAAGGAGGGCACGTATTGCATGGTGCACTGGGTGTTATACGCAACTGATGAATCATTGAACACTTCATCAAAAAACTAATGATTACTGTATGTTGGCTAATTGAATTTATATTAAAAAAAAGATAGTTAACGTCTTTTGATGAGAAATGATGGGGACCTGGGACTGAGGTAGAGATGCAGTATGGGATTAATCTCAGCTTTCTGACTTTGTGGATCATTGTTGTATTAATCAAAAGAGAAGAGCCAGCTTTTGGGAAGGGAAGGGGTGGATTCAGTTTCGGACTTGTAAAGTTTGAGATTCTGTGGAACATCTGGGTGGAAATGATCATGAAGCAGTTGGTAAAGTAAGCATGAAGTTCAAGAAGGGATCCCGTTGGGAGATAATAGATTTTAGAGTCATTAATGTATAAAAGTTTTTGGAGATTTGAATGTGAATAAGATTGCTCAGGACAAGTGTGTCAAATCAGAGGAGAGTACAAAGGTCAGCCCAGGGACTCCTACCAGTTAAGGAGAGGAGTCAGTAGACAGAGCTGAGAAGGAATTATGGGAGTAGTAACAGAAAATTGTGGACGAAGTGTTGTCAGGGGAAAAAAGGAGTGGATAATTCCAAGAAGGAGGTATTGGTTAACAGTATCAAATGCTGTTGAGTGACAAAGCTTGAAAATGACACTGGCTTAGGCCATCATAGGCAAGAGAAGAACAAGAATAGTTTTATTGGGATGGTAAAAGAATAAGGTAACAGAGGGTTGACGATTGAATAGGAAGTGAGGAAGTTAAAGCTTTCAAATGTGTATGATATTAACCTTCCCCTGTGGGTAAGAAAAAAGAAATATTTGTAGCTTGAGGGTGCTGAAGGGTCTCAGAATCATACTTTTAAAAATAATAGAAGAAAGTTGATATTTAGGAGGGTCAAGAACCTGGTGTGGTGGCTAATAAACTAGGTTAAAAAAACCCAGCGTTTTTGCTTCTATTTTGGGTGTTACTATAAGGGTATTTTAAAACTAGCTGTGACTTTAAAATGTCTAAACCTGCCTAGAAGTGCCTTGAGAAACACTTGAGACAAAGGACAGTTTAGGAAAAAATTCCCCTTGCTGCTGCATGCAGAGTGTGGCTAGATGTCTAAGGAGATGAAGTTTAAGTAATGGCAAAGAAATGTGAGAATCTTTCAGCATCTTTGCTGAGTCCAAGAGGCAAAAACAACATGCCCTTTGGCAAACACATTTTCCCTTCTGAAATTCTGTCCAATAAATTCAGAGGGACATAAAAAAAAAAAAAAAGGAAATATATCTTGTAACATGCGCTGATACGGTTGCACAGCCCCTATTTCATAGATTGTACGTGATGAATTTCAACAGTGTATCTGATCTCTCTGGCATGTGCATTGTGTAGAAGGGCTTTAGAGGTCCAACTTTATATTCATTCTAGAGAACTTGAGAGGGCATTGCACCAAAATGAGACTATAGGTACTATCTAAGCAAGAAGAAATCTTTCCCTCAAAAATGAAGGCGCTCCATAATAACGTTCAAGGAAAATTGCATCCTTCGGGGCACTTTACACGTTCGTTCTTGCCGATGACAAGAAATGCAGCCTAGGTTTAGCATTTCATTTGGGGTATCACAGCCTTAGCTAGCTTTGAATGGGCTTATTTTTCAAGAACTGAAATAGTAGCTCATCATATATTTCTCAGCTTCTGAAATGATTGGTATTCCTCTCCTATCTAGCAGCTGTTAGAGGGTTTTTTATTTAACCAGTAAAGAGTTCCAAAATAGAAGTGTTGTCCTGGATGTATTTTAAAAACACACATTTCAGGCCTTGCCTTCTTAACTTGAAATAGTAGAAAAAAATCCCAAAGTGAAAATGACAAGATAACATTGTGACATTGACTCACAAAGGCAGAAGGAATGTGTAGATGGGTGTCCCTGTGTGTCAGCTCCCAAGGCAAACACTGCAGCTACCATACCTAACATCTAAGAGCTCATAAGTAGATTTGGTTAAAACCTTGATTCACTGCAATGCTTATGGAATCAAATGTTCTGGGTAGCTAATTCTTTAGTTAATAGATTACTAAATAGAATACCCCTTTCATTTGAATTTTTGTTGCCACAGTTTTAAAAATGTGTTGCCATGTTGTATTAAATTAGTGGCTTTGCTATTGGTGTAAAAGCTGAGTTTGATTGTATATTCTATTCCTGTTGAAGATGGGGAGGTAGTTGTTTTCTTGATATTTTCCTTGAGTTCCGTGCATGGGAGAGAGATTGTAGTTGGTGGTTGCTGACTATTTCCATTCTAGGTCTTGTGATAGTCTGTTTATTTTTTTTTTAATTTTTTATTTTTTTGAGAGAGACAGAGAGCGAGAGAGCAAGCATGTGAGCAGGGGTGGGGGAACGCCGAGGAAGGGGGGAGAGACAACCGTAAACAACGTGGAACCTGATGTGGGGCTTGATCTCACAACTCTGAGATCATGACCTGAACCAGTCAAGTGTCATCAGTTAACTGACTGAGCCACCCAGGTGCCCATAGTCTGTTTAATATGTTCTCAGACATTCTTCCTCCAGCACCCTGTCAAGTTTACATGTTTTTTTATTCTCAATCTATTTTTAAATCCTCAGGTATTTGATATGAGTTGAGTACTGAAGCTGCTAAAAGGATACAGAATTTGTAAGTAATTTATAATTTAATGAGGGAAAAGAAACTTGTACTGCTGGAGAGCTAACTGCCTGGGTGAATCCTGGCTCTGCTGCTTGCTAGCTTAGGACCTAAAAGTATTTGTATCTCAGTTTTATCCCCTGCAAAATAAAGATAACATTCATACCTACTTCATAGGGTTGCTCATCATATCCCTTCAGTGCCAAGCACATGTTAGTTGTGACTGTTTCTACCCTTTACTCTTGTTCTTCAGGAATAGGCTCCAGAGTATACTTGTAACCCTTGTGCAGTCAGAGATGTCTTAGTCATTTTGGGCAGCTGTAACAGAATACCACAGACTGGCTGGCTTTAATAACAGAATTTATTTCTCAAGATGGAGCCTGGAAGTCCAAGATCAGGGTGTCAGCATGGTCTAGTAAAGATTCTCTTCTTGGTTTGCCTCTTTCTTGCTGTGTCCTCACATGGTGGAGAGAAAGAGAGGGTTCTAGCCTCCTCTTCTTTCTGTCAGGACACAGATACTTATCATGAGGCTCTACGCTCGTGACCTCATCTAAACCTAATTACCTCCCAAAGCCCAAACCTTCTAACGCCATCACATGGGGGTTGGAGTTTTTGCATATAATGGTTGGGTTCATAGCAGGAAACGATGGAGATTTCCTTTGGAGAGCATAACCCTCAGTCCCAGAACTTGGAAAGGGCTATTGGCTGCAAATTTGGTGCTGCCTGGCCTTTTATGTATGAATATTCTTAGATTGGGTTTGCATGCTCTATTGTAAGAGATTGTGTGCTTCAAGTAAATAAAAGAAGAAAAAAGAAAAAAAAATCCACAAAAACACCTTGATATAGGTTGTTATGTTCTCATTTGCTTCTATGTAGCCTTAACATTCAGAAAATAATTTCTGGGTACTAAATTATGGTAAATTGAGGGTTTCAATGAGTTAATCAAGGTTTTCTATAATATGCTTCGATTGGAGACAATGAATAATTACATGAATTACAAAACATAAAAGTAAACCAAAATATAATGAGAAAAGGCAATTTATCAGTGCTCTGGCCATGCTTCTGTGTATAGCTTGATATATGCAGAGAATAGCAATCCGATTAGCTTTCCCCTCCTGCAGGGGTAGGCAGCAACTGGAGGATTCTTTTGATCATTTTATTCATTTTGTGTTAAAACTATAGCACTTCTAATTTATAGACATATTGTGAATGTCAGGGAAATGTCACCCAAATCATTGAAATACAGTGAAATTCATACATTATATTTAAGTAACAGGTTGCCCTGGGCTCCAAGGGATGCAAGCTTAAATAGAACTGGGATTTTGACTGTTCAATTTCAGCACTTGAAAGACACAGAATAATCAAGGTGAATTTCTTAAAGGAAGCAACTTTGAGGATAGAAAGGTAACTGTGAAGTATTTCTGGATAAGCCATTAAGTGGCAGATTGGCATACTGCTACATTTCAGATCCCGATTTGTTTGGTTTAATGTGAATCACTTTTTTCCCCTTTAAATTGAAGCCCAAATCCTATAATGGAGATACTTAAATGAACCCTCTGGGTCACTTAGGCATCTTTTTCAGCATCCCTCTGAGAAATTCAATAGTCTGTTATAAAAATTGAGTTTTATATGTTTCTGTCGATGTCTGAAGAAAAATTTGATTATCCTCCAGATTTTTCCCAGTCCTTTAACTAAATTGGATTATTTGCTGATTTACACTTTACTTCCCAGTGCCATAGTAGTGTTTCAGTTGCAAACTTTATAGTATAAGCTGACAAGATTTTAAGATGTTTATCTTCCTAGGGAAGCACTATGGTGAGCTTCGCCATTGGTCTTACATGGATCTACATTGGAATTCTGTTTTGATTGCCTGTGAATTGGGTGACCTTATGCAAATGACATGGTTTCCTTTGGTTTTAGTCCCTTTGTATGTATAGTGGGGATACTAAAGATAACCTTGCATAGAGTTTGGTCAAATGAGTAGAGATAATGCATATGGAAATACTGGGTTCTGAGTAGGCTCTCAGTAAATGTAAATCTCCTCTCTCTTCATTCTCCAAACCATGTTTTATTTATTGAGGAAACATACAACCAAGGCTGTGTTTAGATCCAGGTTCTTTTATGATGGGAGTCCAAAATATTGCATCCTAAATCAATCTGTCTTGGTCAGAGTTCAACCAGAGATGTAGACCAGTAGGAGATATACATCAAAGAGATTTATCACAAGGAATTAGCTTGTGCAGTGTTTTAGCTGGCGTAGCCAAATCTGAAATTCATAGGGCAGTCTGTCAAGAAGAGCAGGGGCTGAGGTTGTTGTCCATAAGTCAAATTTACTTTTCTTCAGGGAAGCCTCAGCTCTACTGTGAAGGCCTTTAAACTGTTCAGTCAGGTGCACTCAAATTATCTAGAATAATCTCCTTCATTTAAAGCCAACTGCTTATGGACTTTAATCATATCTATAAATACTTTTACAGAAACACCTACATTAGTGTTTTGTTGAATAACTGAGACCATAGTCTAGTCAGACTGACATCCAAGACCATCACACCATCCATCTGGCCTCTCTCTAGATTCTTTTGTTCATAGAAAGTAGAAGCTTTTAAAGAAATTATTTTTATTATAGTAAAATTTGAGGCTCAGTATTTTTTAAACCAAATGGCAGAAGAATCATAAGGAAAAATTTGTGGTTTCATTGGCTGAAGTGAAATGTGAAGTTCTACTATAAGGTAAATGTTTTCTGCATACTATCAGAAATTAATTTTTTCTTGTTTATGGATTTATAGTTGGTCTCTTCCACTAAGATGTAAGCTCCATGAGGACAGGGGTTTGTTGTGTTCACTTCTAAATCCCCAACATCATGAATAGGACTTGGTATAAGACAGATACTCAATAAATACTAATGGGATAAGTCAATAAATGATTTCTTCCAGAGAAGAGTTGAGTTACATTTCCTTGTCTGAATAAAGAGTTTTCTGATATGTTTACTTGATTCACCTTTGGCTTCAGCTGTGTATATTGCACCAAGGCTCATGGTTAAGAGTAGACTGAGGAATGAAACCCAATCTGCCCTTTGCTCACCAAGCCGGGTGCAGTATGGGCTGTGTCAGGAAGAAGAGGTGCTTTTTCTTCCAATAAAAGGGCCTGATGCACACACCCAGCAGTGTTCCTGGGGTGGAGGGTGGGGAGCGTGCTGTCCTGTAGTTCTCGCATAGGTCAGTGGTAACCCCCGGCATTCTTCCGTTATAACTTCCTATTGCATATTGGAGATCTGTGAGGACAATAAGCAAAAGGACTAACATGTCCCATCTGCTCTTCTTAGGAGGCAGCTTCCTCTACAGATCATGATCCTGCTTCTTCTCATTGGGAACAAACCCTGGTATTAAGGCAGTCAAAGATCAGAGTAACAATCTATTGGTGACTTTAAGATTTAGTACTTACTGCTTTATCACCAACATTTTCTGAAAAATACACGTATTCTTTACAAATGTATGAATTATTTGATACATAAAAGATTATGTATGACATGCATGTAAGTTATGAAACGTAAACGTACAAGCACTCATGAATCCACAAACAGGATAGAACATTACTAATACTGTTGAAAATTCTGTCCTTTTCCACATCCTCCCTCATCACCCTGCCTCCCTCCAGAAATCACCAGTGTCCTGAATTTTGCATTTATTGTTTGCTTGGTATTCTTTACAGTTCTACCAGATACATATGACTCCCTGAACAATATGTTAATTTCATTTGCTTCTTTTTAACTTTACATCAGTGGTATCATAACCTATATAATTTTTCACTAATCTGCTTTCCTTATTTAATGCGCTTTTAAGAACCATCTGTGTAGGGGCACCTGGGTGGCACAGCGGTTAAGCATCTGCCTTCAGCTCAGGGCGTGATCCCGGCGTTCTGGGATCGAGCCCCACATCAGGCTCTTCCGCTATGAGCCTGCTTCTTCCTCTCCCACTCCCCCTGCTTGTGTTCCCTCTCTCGCTGGCTGTCTCTATCTCTGTCAAATAAATAAATAAAATCTTTAAAAAAAAAACAAACCATCCGCGTATATGTACAACCATAATTCATATACTTTATTCCCATGGAATATTTTAGTGTATAAATTATACCACAGTTTACTTATCCATCCTCCTGTCAGCAGACATTTTCCACCCTTCTCTTTTCCTATGTGAACAGTGTTACTATGAATATTCTTGTACACATCTTTTTAAGCATGTATATGGAAAATGTACTCCAGAGGTTTTCTAATTGAAACCCTTCATTTATGGACAGATAAACTGAGGCCCAGAGGCTCCAAGCCGTTGGTAATAAGATTACAGGTGAGATCCCTAACTTTCATGTTTTCTTCATTCTGTGCTACCTCTGTATGAATATGCTGGAACTTATTTTCAAGAAGAAGGTTTAGCTTTATAATGGGTAGGATTTGGTTACTAAGGTTTTTCTGTTTCTGTTTGTTTGTTTGTTTTGGTAACTTCAGGAGGAAAGGAAGCAGACTCTTGTCTTGTGCGTATGAGAAGGAGGAAAGGGATAATTAGGGAGCTGGCCCTGGTTAGGGAGCAACTCTGGGACTCTTGGTAAGTCCAACCATCTCCCTTCCTCATTTATAAACTTTTTCAAAAAAGATTTTATTTATTTGAGAGAGAGAGAGAACAAGAGAGAGAGGAAAGAGTGCACATGAGCCGGGGGAGGGAGAGGGGCAGAGGGAGACGGAGAAGCAGACTCCTTGCTAAGCAGGGAACCTGACCAGGGGCTTGATCCCAGGACTCTGGGATCATGACCTGAGCCAAAGGCAGATGCTTAACCTACTGATCCACCCAGGTGCCCCTTATAAACTTTTTCTCTAAGTATAACATGCATACAGAAAAGTGTACATATCATGCATATATAACTTGATGAATTTGTGCAAAGTGAGCACACTCATGTAACCAGCACACAGGTCCAGGCAGAGAATATCATCAACACCAAAGGACCCCCCCCCCCCCACAATTTCCCTCCGAGTCACTACTGGCACTGCTCTTCTCCTTCTGCCCCCACCCTCTCTCCCATTCCCTGGGGAAGGCCTTATGAATATCCTGACATTTTGAAGTGATGGTTCTATGGTACTGTGGATATAATGTTGCTCATAGAGGTGTAAGATCAGAGTTAAATCCTAGCTCTAATATTTCTTTACCATATGACTTTGGGTCCCTGTAATTCTCTGGTTCTCAAATGCTTTATCTATAACATGGAGATAATAAGAAATTTTTGGTTTGACAAGAAATTTAAATGAACTAAGAGAAGTGGAATTTCCTAATAAAGATCCTGGCACAGAGCAGGTACTCAGTAAATGTTGGACCCTGAGAGCTGCATGTTTCTTTGTGAATTGGAGGTTATGAGCTCATGGGACATCATTTTTAGATTGTACAGTCTTTTAACATTAACCCATGAACGTGTTCTCCTGCCTCTCTTGCCACAGTCCGTTTTCTCAGGCATTTTTCTATTCCAGGGATAAGATTTCCTGAGACATTCTTCATCCTGAATGAAGTGAAACTGGAGTTCCAATATGTAGTCCAGTCTCACCTTACAACTCCTGGTTTGCTGGCCTCATTATTAGTTGGATATGGGCTTTGATAAAATTCTTATTATGGAGTTGAAGAAAGCAGCAGTGTACATCAATGGCTTCTCTCATATTTATGGTCTAGACTTGGAGCTTGTTTTAAGTTCTACTTGACACCTTTGGAATGCAATACCACTCTCTGAATAACTCCAATTTTGGGCTCTGATTTTCAGTACCGAATCAAGGTCAATATTTCTGTCTTTATTAAGTGCTAATGGTAGATGCTTACTGGGGAATAAATATAATGTCCTTAACTTTTGGAATTGGATATAGGTAATAAAGTCTACATATTTTCTCATTCCCTTATTTAGGATAATGAACTATTCATTTCGTATATTCTTGTCATACAGTTTTTATCTTTTCCTTTGTTTACTGAAATCATTAGATAGAGTGGCTAGATGTGCATTAAATGTATATTTTATATATTTCTATTTTCTGGAGAAGAGGAGGAAACTTTTTTTCTACTGCCATGGTTTTATTTTCTATGCAGTATAAGCACATTTTAATTTTATCATGAATTTCAGTGTCCATTAATTTGAGGCAACAGACCATACTTGTGATTTTAAATGAGGCAGTGAAAATTTCATCAGTTTGCATAGGTTCACCTGTAAATAAAAATGAGGGTAGTAGAAATAAAGTATAAAAAATGTGGATGGAGAGGGAAAGGTGAAACTTGTATTTATTGTTTGCATACTGTGTGTGTATTATTGTATTTTTACCTATGCTATCTTATTTAATGTCACCATGACAAAGTAAAGGCACAATAAAAATTAAACATCTATTTCGTGGCATCAAGGTGATAATGTTACCTTTTTATTAATCTTTTTTTTCGGAGTTAAAAACAAAAATTTAATATTTAGACCACAAATTTACCGTTATAATTTGAGTCAACGCATTGAGTGGAAGTTCACAAAATGGTTCCTCAGAGGAAGAATTATCTGATGAAGAAGATGCATTCTTTTCCCATGTCCTAACCACCTTGGCTCCTGGGGACATGCCCTCCCTCCCCAAAGAGTACCAGGTCAGCTCAAAGGCAAAAGTCCTTTTTATCTAATATGGAATTAGGAGATCCTTGTAACCGATGTTACAAGGTGTTCCTTTGTTTCCTGGGAACTAGGTCCCCCTCATGTGACTATGACTTCTCTTAACATCTAACGGGTTCTGTGAGAGGTTGAAACTATGATGTCTAATGCTTTGCCCTACAGGTACTGCAGGGAGGAATCTAGACTGCTGGGTTACCACCGTTTAGGCTGCTTCTGTCTCAGTGGCAGCCTTCAGTGGTTGCAGAGGAAGAGGCTGTTTGACAATCTGTCTTGTCTGGGGTTCTCCCCCAGATACATTATTGATAACTCTTCCGTCTCTTTTTTTTAATTATTATTTTAAAACTAATCCCAGTATAGTTAACATACAGTGTTATGTTAGTTTCAGGTGTACAATATAGTGATTCAACAATTAGTATTCATCACTCAGCACTCATCATGATAAGTGTACTTCTTAATCCCCATCATCTATTTCACCCATCCCCCCACCCACCTCCCCTCTGATAACCATCAGTTTGTTCTCTATAGTTAAGAGTCTTTTTCTCCATTTGTCTCTTTCACTCTTTCTTTTTTCCTTAGCTCATGTGTTTTGTTTCTTAAATTCCACATATGAGTGAAATCATAATGATATTTGTCTTTCTCTAACTTATTTTACTTGGATTATACCCTCTAGACCCATCCATGTTGTTGCACATGGTAGGATTTCTTTTTTATGGCTGAAATATATTCCATATCTATCTATCTATCTATCTATCTATCTATCTATCTATCTATCTCATATATATCACATCTTCTTTATCCATTCTTCAATCGATGAACACTAGGGGTTCTTCTATATTTTGGCTATTGTAAATAATGCTACAATAAACATAGGGGTGCATGTATCCCTTTGATTTAATGTTTTCATTCTTTGGGTAAATACCGCAGTAGTGCAATTACTGGATTATAGGTAGTTCTATTTTTAACTTTTTGAGGAAGCTTCATACTGTTTTCCACAGTAGTTGTACTAGTTTGCACTTTGACCAACAGTGCGTAAGGGTTGCTATTTCTCCACATCCTCTCCAACACCTACCCTTCCTTCCCCCCGTCCTTCCTCCTGTCCGTCCTCCCTCCTTTTCTTTCTTTCTTTTCTTTCTTTCTTTCTCTTTCTTTCTTTCTTTCTTTCTTTCTTTCTTTCTTTCTTTCTTTCTTTCTTCCTTCCTTCCTTCCTTCCTTCCTTCCTTCCTTCCTTCCTTTTCTTTCTTTCTTTCTTAGAATGAGAGCTGGGAGAGGACCAGAGGGAGAGGGAGAGTGGGAATCTTAAGCAGGCTCCACACTCAGTGGAGAGCCTGATGTGGGGCTTGATCTCATGACCCTGAGATCATGACCTGAGCCCAATCAAGAGTCAGACGCTTAACCAACTAAGCCACCCAGGTGCCCCATCACCTGTTCTTTCTTGTGTTTTTGATTTTACCCATTTTGATAGGTGTAAGGTGATATCTCATTGTAGTTTTGATTTGTATTTCCCTGATGATAAGTGATGATGAGCATCTTTTCATGTGTCCGTAGGTCGTCTTGATGTGTTTTTTGGAGAAATATCTGTTCCTGTCTTCTGTCCATTTTTTAAATTGGATTATTTGGTTTCTGTGGGTGTTGAGTTGTGTAAGTTCTATCCATAATTTGGATATCAACACTTTATCAGATATGTCATTTGTAAATCTTGCCTCCCATTCAGTAGATTAGTCTTTTAGTTTTGTTGATTGTTTCCTTCATGTTGAGGAAGCTTTTTATATTGATGAAATCCCAATAATGTTTTTTTTTTTGTTTTTTTTTTTTTTTTTTTTTTTTTTTTTTTTTTTTTTGCTTTTGTTTCCCTTGCTTCAAGAGACATATCTGGAAAAATGTTGCTATGGCCAGTGTAAAAGAATTTATTGCCTCCTATGTTCTTTGGGTCTCACATGTAGGTCTTTAAACCATTTTTTTTCAGATTATCTCAAACATTTATTGATTCATGCTATATCCAAGGCACTATCATTTATTCATTCACTAGTCATTTATTCCTTCTTCACTGAAAAACTTCTTTATGCCATACATTGTTCTAAGGGACTGAGGCCACAAAGATGACTGTGATGGTGATTTCTCTTCAAGAAGTTCAAATTAGGTCTCATGGAGGTAGTCTTTAATCCATTTTGAATTTATTTTTGTGTGTGGTTTCAGAAAGTGGCTCAGTTTCATTCTTTTGCGTGTAGCTGTCCAGTTTCCCAACACCATTTCTTGAAGAGACTGTCTTTTTTTTCCATTATATTCTTTCCTGCTTTGTCAGAGATTAATTGACCATATAGTTGTGGGTTCATTTCTGGGTTTTCTATTCTGTTACCTTGATCTATGTGTCTATTTTTTATGCCAGTACCATGCTGTTTTGATGACTATAGCTTTGTAATATAATCTGAAGTACAGAATTATGATGCCTCCAGGTTTGCTTTTCTTTTTTGCTTTGGCTATTTGGGGTCTTTTGGGGTTCCATACAAATTTTAGGATTGTTTGTTCTAGCTCTATGAATAATGTTGTTGATAGGGATTGCACTAAATGTGTAGTTAGTGTTGGGTAGTATAGACATTTTAACAGTGTTTGTTCTTGCAATTCATGAGCATGGACTGTCTTTCCATTTCTTTGTATGGTCCCAAATTTCTTTCGTCTGTGTTTTATAGTTTTCAGAATACAGGTCTTTCACGTCTTTGGTTAGGTCTGTTCCTAGGTATCTTATTATTTTTTGTGTGATTGTAAATGGGGTTGTTTTCCTAATTTCTCTTTCTGCTGCTTCATTGTTGGTGTATGGAAATGCAACATAATTCTGTACATTGATTTTATATCTTGCAGCTTTTCTGCATTTGTTTATCAGTTCTAGCAGTTTTTTGGTGGAGTCTTTCAGATTTTCTATATACAGTATCATTTCATCTGCAAATAGTGAAATTTTTACTTCTTCCTTACTGATTTGGATACCTTTTATTTCTTTGTGCTGTCTGATTACTGCAGCTAGAACTTACAGTACTATGTTAAATAACAATAGTGAGTGGACATCCTTGTCTTGTTCCTAACCTTGGGGAAAAGCTCTCAGTTTTTCCCCATTAAAGATGACATTAGGGGCACATGGGTGGCTCAGTTGGTTAAGCGTCTGCCTTTGACTCAGGTCATTATCCCAGAGTCCTGGGATCAAGTTCCACATCGGACTCCCTGCTCAGCAGGAAGTTTGCTTCTCCTCCTCCCCCCCGCTCATGATCTCTTTCTCTCTCTCACTCTCTCTCAAATAAATAAGTAAAATCTTTAAAAAAAAAAAGATGACGTTATGTGTGGTTTATCATAGATGGCCTTTTTTATGATGAGGCTGTTCCCTCTAAACCTAGTTTGTTGAGGGTTTATATTATGAATGTGTGTTGTACTTTGTCAATTTTTTTTTGCATCTATTGAAATGATCATATGGTGTGTCTGTCTCTTCTTTATTGATGTGATGTGTCACATTGATTTGTGAATACTGAACCATCCTTGCATCCTATAGATAAATCCCACTTGATTGTAGTGAATTTTTTTAAATGTATTGTTGGATTCCATTTGCTAATATTTTGTTGAGAATTTTTGCATCTATGTTCATCTGTGTTGAGAATTTTTGCATCTATGTTCTGTGTACAGATATTTGCCTGTAGTTCTCTTTTTTTAGTGGAGTCTTTATCTGGTTTTGTTATCAGGGAAATGCTGGTTTCAGAGAATGAATTAGGAAGTTTTTCTTCCTTTTCTATTTTTTGGAATAGTTTGAGAAGAATAGGTATCAACTCTTCTTTAAATGTTTGGTAGACTTCACCTATGAATTCATCTGGCTGTGGACTTTAGTTTGCCATTTAATTGGTGGTATTGGTCTCTTCCAATTTTAAATTTTTTTCCTGATTCTGTTTTGGGAGGTTATATATTTCTAGAAATTTATCAATTTCTTCAAGGTTGCCCTGTTTGTTTGCATATAATTTTTAATAATATGCTCTCATAATCTTTTGTATCTCTGTAGTGTTGGTTGTTATCTCTCCCCTTTCATTTCTGATTTTATTTATTTGAATCTTTTTTTTTTAATGAGTCTGGCTACAGTGATGTTGATCTTTTTGAACAAACGGCTCTTTGTTTCACTGATCTGTTCTATTGTTTTTTAGTTTCTATTTCATTTATTTTTGCTTTAATTTTAATTATATCCTTCCTTCTACAGGGGTTTGGATTTTGTTTGTTCTTTATCAAGTTCCTTTAGATGTGTTTATTTGGTGTTTTTCTTGGTTCTTGAGGTACATCTGCATTACTATAAACTGTCCTCTTAGAACCACTTTTGCTCTGTCCTAAAGATTTTGGACCATAGTATTTTCATTTTCTTTCTTTCTTTTTTTCCAAAACATTTTATTTATCTATTTGACACAGAGAGAGAGAGAACACAAGCAGGTAGAGCAGCAGTCAGAGGGAGAGGGAGAAGCAGGCTCCCTGCTGAGCAGAGAGCCTGATAGGGGGCTCAATTCCAGGACCCTGGGATCATGACCTGAGCCAAAGGCATCTGCTTAACTAACTAAGCCACCCAGGTGCCCCTGTATTTTCATTTTCATTTGTCCCCATGTATTTTTTGATTTCCTCTTTGATTTCATGCTTGGCCCACTCATTTTTTAGTAGGTTGTTATTTAACCTCTATGTTTTTGTGTTCTTTTCAGGGTTTTCCTTGTGGCGTATTTCTAGTTTCATAGCATTGTGGTTGGAAAAGATGCATGGCATGACCTCAGTCTTTTCGAATTTGTTGAGACTTGTTTTGTGATCTATTCTGGAGCATGTTCCATGTGTACTTGAAAAGAATGTGTATTCTGCTGTTTAGAATGGAACGGTTTGAATATATCTGTTCAGTCCATCTGTTTCAGTGTGTCATTCAAAGCCCTTGTTTCCTGGTTGATTTTCTGTTTAGGTGATCTGTCCATTGATGTAAGTGGGGTGTTAAAGTCTCCTACTATTTGTGTAATACTGATTAGTTCCTTTATGCTTCTTACTAAATGCTTTATGTTTTTGGGTGCTTCCATGTTGGGTGCATAAATATTTATAATTTTTATATCTTCTTATTGGATTGTGCCCTTTATGATTATATAGTGTCCTTTTTTTGTCCCTTATTACACCCTTTGTTTTAAAGTCATTTTGTTTGATATAAGTATTGCTACCCTGACTTTCTGTCCACTTCCATTTACATAATAGGTATTTCTCTATCCTCTCACTTCCAATCTGCATAATCTTTAGGTCTGAAATGAGCCTCTTGTAGGCAGCATATAGATGAGTCTTGTGTTTTTATCCATTCTGTCACCTTGTGTCTTTTGATCGGACCACTTAGTCCATTTACATTCGAAGAAATTATTGATTTTTATGTATTTATTGTCATTTTGTTACATGTGGTTGTTTTTGTTTTTCCTCTCTGTTTCTTTCTTCTGTTGTTCTCTTCTGCTTAGTTAGCTTTTTTGGTGAAACACTTGGATTCCTTACTGTTTTATTTTTTGCATATCTGTCACTGTTTTTTGATTTGTGATTATCATTTGCTTTATATATCACACCTTCTGCATATAGCAGTTTATATTAAGTTGATGGTCTCTTAATTTTGAACCCATTCTTTACTCTTCTCCCCTCCACATTTCAGATATTTAGTATCATATTTTACATCCTTTTATTTTGTGCATCTCTTTATTTTTACAGATATACTTTTTTTTTTTTTTTTTTTTTTTTTTTTTTTTTTTTTGCTTTTCTGCTTCCTGTATTCCTTATCTTACTTACAGTTTTTTGTTTTCCACTTACAGAGTCCCTGTTAACATTTCTTGTAGGGTAGGTTTAGTGGTCATGAATTTTTTTTAACTTTTGTTTGTCTGGAAAATTCTTTATTTCTCCTTCTATTCTGAATGATAACCTTGCTAGATAAGAGTATTCTTGGCCACAGATTTTTCCTTTTCAGCACTGTGAATATATCATGCTACTCTCTTCTGTCATACAAAGTTTCTGGTGGAATATCAGCTGATAGCGTTATGGGGTTTCCTTCATATGTAACTGTCTTCTTTTCTCTTGCAACCTTTAAGATTCTTTATCACTTTTTTTTTGTCATTGTAATTTTTATGTGTCTTGGTGTGGACCTCTTGAAGTAAAATTTTTGTGGGATCTCTGTGCTCCTGAATCTGGATCTCTTGTTTCCCACCCCAGATTTGGAAGTTTTCAGATACTCTTTCTCCAAATATATTTTTGCCTCCCCCTTTCCCTCTGGGATCCCTGTAAAGCAAATGTTATTATGCATGATGGTGTCACTGAGTTCTCGAAGTCTGTTCTCATTATGCAGTATTTGTTTGTGTCTCTTCGATTCAGCTTGATTGCTTTCCCTTACTCTGTCTTCCAGGTCAATGATGCATTCCTTTGCTTCCTGAAGCTTAGTATTTATTTCATTTATTGTATTTTTATTTTATTGAGTTATTCATCTCTGATATGTTATTTTTTACCTCTTTGTTGAGGGTCTTATTGATGTCCTCCTCGTATTTTTTTCAAGTCCAGTGAGTATGTTTATTTTTATTTTTTATTTTTGAGAGAGAGAGAGAGCATGAGAGAAGCGGGGAGGAGCAGAGGGAGAGAGAATCCCAAGCAGGCTCCATGCCCAGCGTGGAGCCTGATGTGGGGTTCAGTCTCACAACCCTGAGTTCATGACCTGAGTTGAAATCAAGAGTCAGATGCTTAACTGCCTGAGCCACCAAGGTGCCTCTCAAGTCCAGTATCTTTATGATCATTAGTTTACATTTTCTATTAGGCATATTATGTATTTCTGTTTTGTTTAGATCTCTTGCTCTGATTTTTGTCCTGTTTTTTTCATTTGGGGTATATTCTTCTGTCTCCTTATTTTTTCTGCCTCTGTGTTTCTGTTTGTTAGGAAGTCCAGCTGTATCTTGTTTTGAGAGTAATGGCTTTATGAAGAAGAGATACTGTAGTGTCCTGCAGTATGGTGTCCCCTGTTCACCAGAAACTGGTACTTAAGGGAAGTGGTTCTATGTTGTGTCTGAGTCACTTTTCCTTCCAGTCCAGTCATCCACACTAACTCTCTGCCTGTTGTAGGCTGTGCTTGCTCATTGTGGTGCTGGTGGGACTTGGGCAGGCCAGCTATGAGGGGGCATGCCCTCATGGGAACTCAGGGGTGGGGCAGTGGCATTAACAAAATTTGCACTGAGCCCAGGGTGATGGGCAGCAGGCTTGGAGTGGGTGAGTGCTTAGGAGAATTTGTGGGCAGGGCACAGTGTCAGGATGTGAGGTAGCAAGTATCTGTGCAGTGCTGCCTCCTGCAGGTGGGCCTTTGTTTATGCTGGAGGATGGGGGAAGAAAATGGCACCTGCCAGCTCCTTTGTTTACAGGAACATGCTCCAAAATCAGTAGAAACAGATCTCCCTATTGTTTGCCCTCGGTGTTTTGCAAACTTACATTTCTGTGTTGCCTCTCCATCAGCTGCTGTCTCTTTAAAGGTGGTGATCCAGCTATCACTTGCCCTCCCAGCTAGCCCCAGGGCTGAGTCAGCTGACTTGTAAAGCGCCAGGTTCCAAGTCCTGCTGGTTATACAAACTTATGGAATTCAGCTCCTCTGGTTTTCAATGCCAAATGTTGTGAGGATCCATCTTCCCCACATGAGCTCCCTGGTGCAAGGGACCGTTTCTCTGTCATCTTCACACCTATAGCTCCCTCCCTCCTGTGGGCAGTCTCCAGTCATGATTCTGCCCTTCCTGCCCTCTCAGATGTGGCTTCTTCTCTACATTTAGTTTTGGAGTTTGTTCTTCCAGTCTTTCGATTGCTCTCTGGTTTATTTACACAGATGTGATTGATACCTAGTTATACTCATGGGATGGGGTGAATTTAGGGTCCTCCTACTCTGCCATCTTCCCAAGTTCCCTCCTCTATTAGGAATCTTTAGAATTTCCAGACACCAGATTTAGGACCCTCTAAGGGAGCAACAAATTGATCAGCCACATGTCTTGAAAAACTCATGTTAAGGTTCATTCTTTATTTCATTTTTATTAAAGTTTTATAAGGTTTATATTTTATTACACTAAAAATGAGAAGTAAAGGAGAGAGGTTCAAATGATTTGTTTGAATTTATTGAGGACAGAATGTCCTTGGAATCCTGTAGGAAATCTGGGAAATGAGGTAACATGTTCTCCTTCTTGATCTTCAGTATGACTCAGAGCAATGCTTCTTAATTTGGTTACAAATATTTATTGAATTTTTACTTTGTGCCAGCCTCTGCTCTGTGTTGGAGTTAAGATGGTGAGAAATATATGAACTGTCCATGAAATTATAGCCTAGGGAGAAATCCAGGCATGAAAATACAGTCACAATCCAAAGATGAAGTGGGGACATTGCTAAATAATGTAATATCTTAGCCATGGGAGTATCTAACATCAGGACCCTAGTTTACTTTGTAGGTTAGGGGGTTTCAGGAGTCTTCCCAGTAGAAGATGAATACAAGTAGAAGATTAATACAAGGTGAACAAATGGAAGGGCATGATAAACTAGCAAGTACAGAGGAATAGCATAGTTCAGGGACATGCAAGAAGTTGATGTCTCTGGTGTTTTTGCATAAATCCATCAGGCACTGTGTGGAAATACAGGAGTCTAAATCCTTTCATTCCTACCTACATGACATTACTCATGACTATTCCTTCTGCTAATTCCGTGTTACCAATGTTTATCTCACCATTTCCTACCAAGGACATTGCCGCTTCCTCTAAATCATCTTGCTGCCTTCAGTCTTGATCATCTTGGATTTATTGTCCATGGTGCTTCCAAAGTGACCTTTTTGTCCTCAAATGTGATCTTTTCCCTGTGTTTAAAAACCCTTCTAAATCTGCCTTTCCAATGGCAACTGGATAAACAAAGACACTTATTGTATGTTATACGAAGCTCTTATGATCTGGTTCCTGTTTGATAAATTTTGAAAGTTTATATGTGTATTTATCTTGAATGCAAACATGAAGTTTTGGAGGCAGAGATAATTATTATTACTTATAGCAATTACCTCACTATTTTCCCACATCCAGCAATTCATAAGTGATACAATGAGAGCCAGATGTTATCCTTTAGGTTGGGGAATGGGAAAGTCTATACTGTGGGAGAGGAACCCTGAAATTATGAATCTGGGAGTTTATATAGGCTATATGCTGTCTCATCATCTCTTGAAGAAGGGAGAGAAACCTCTACTCTCTAGTTTTTATAGTCATTTGGAATGTAAAGGACTGGCTTCAAGGCTCAGGATTCCATTCTCCTTAGATAAGGAAACATACAGAGAGAACTCTGTCTGGAGGTCTCTGGCTAGTAATCACTCTTTAGTGTCCAAGATTTATCTTTTAACCTAGCTTCCAATTTTCTTTGGTCAGAAACATGGAAATATTTTCACTCCAGTTTCACACTGCTCATCTTTCCAGGCCCATTACCTCTTGCTTCTTTGCTGAAACATTGTGCTCCATCACTGCTAAACAACTTATGGTTTTCTATACTTTGTGGCTTCAGCCCTTATGCCGTTGTTTATTTGTTTTAATATTGCCTCATTAATTTTTTTGCTCATCATTTCTATCAAGAAAAAAATTATATATGGTGAAATGTACTGATCTTACGTTTATAATTTGGTAAGTTTTGATAAATGTAAGTACCTGTGTAACACCACCCCAGTCAAAATAGAACCCATTTCGACCACAGCAGAAAGTTCGTTTTGTGCCCTCTTTCTGTCAGTTACCCCCCTCAGCAACTACTGTTCTGATTTCTATCACATTGATTAGTTTTGTCTGTACTTGAACTTCATATAAATGGAATCTTATAGTATGTACTCTTTTTTGCCTGGCTTCTTTAGCTCAACGTATATTTTTGAAATTCATGTGTGCTGAGTGAACCAGCAGCTTATTCTTTATGTGGAATGGTTTCCGTCATATGAATATTGCTCAATAAGTTTGTCTTATTGGTATATAATGAATGGCATTGGGTTGTTTCCAGTTTTTGTCTATTATGAATAGAACTTCCATAAGCACTCTTATTCAAGAATTTTTTGTAGGCCTTTTTATTTATCTTGGGTAAATACCCAAGGGGAGAATTGCTGGATTGTTGACAGAGTGTATGCTTAACATACAAGAAACTGCCAAATATTTTTCCAAAATGGTTGTACCTTTACATTCTGTGCTTTCTGAACATGCAGTTTTCTCTGACTGGGAGGTTCTTTTGACCCCTTCTGCTTAGTGAACTCTTTTTCATCTTTCAATTCATAGCCTAAGCATCACCTCCTTTGTGAAAGTTTTGGGAGAGTTGATTATACTCATTTAGGCTGCCACTCTGTCTCATTGTTCCCTTTCCATTTTGGCTACCCCTAACCCCCCCACCCCCCCCGCCCAGTCCATGGACACCAGGAATAGTGTCATATGTATATTACACACTCAAATGTATTAGGGGAACCTACCAATTTTTTATATTAGATGTCATTCCATAAACTTCTGAGCAGTTAACCTTGCTAAGCAGAAAAGGTGAGAAGTTTATGATTAAAGAAAATTTATCATTTAGATGTCAGTTAGTTTTGTTCACTGATTGATGGAGGGGTCTGATTGATGAAAGATGTTATATTGGGGACAAACAAGTTTTGGCTGCCAAGCCAGCTCTCTAGTCCTCTTTTTGTTTATATCGTGAAAATCCAAGGAAAAGTAGCAGGCAGTCATATAGTGTTGAAATAGTTACTGTTGCCTCGACGAGGCAAGAAGAAATAGAATGCATATGTATTATTTAAGACTACAAACATCATTATCCCCTAATTCAAATAGTAAAACAAACTATCTTATTACTACCACCTTCCCTTTCTTTTATGCTATTTTTCAAATTATAAGGATTTTATCTTTAATCCATCAAAGGATCATGACTTTTTCCTGTTTCCTGTGAAGGTGATGTAACCACAGAGCTTCCACTGACTAGATAGTGGATGTTATGTGGGTTGTGGGGCAAGATGAGGAAACAATATCCAAATGACATGTACGCCAAACAATAGATAACAGAAAATGCATTTATTCTAACTTTTTCATGTGCCTCTAAAAAAGGGGGGGGTACTTTACAACAGGACGCTATTTTAATAGTTTGTTGTTTGAAATCTGTTGAGGCTTCCTCTCCTCCCCCACAATTCCCAGGTAGGGGAGAAGAGTTATCATTGTCAGTAGGGTTGACATTTAATGAGAAAGCAGTTCTGAAAAGTGGATGGGTTTTAAAGATCTCAGCATGAGTAAGTAGAAATATTAAAGGCAACAGCTGCCTATAAATGATTGTTGTTAGCTTCAATTTACATAGTAAAGAGCACAGAAAACTTCTAAGATTTCTTCATTCTTAACATTTTAATGATCAAACTGTAAGACAATGCAACACTTTAAGTTGGTGACTTTTAAGTTTTATTTTTCAGGAATGCACTAAAGGCAGATGAGTAAGCTCATGTGCTATCAAAAACACCATAGGAAAATATTTATGCAGCACCATTCTTAGCTAATGTGCCAGTTTTTCTCAGAATACACAGTCAGGTGCTATTTCTCTGAGTTTCACAAACAGAGGTGACTTAAAGGCTCAAGGAACAGTGTATGTTCATTCTTTAAAAGAAATAGAGGAAAGTTTTGGCTTGGTATTTAATTTACAGTACAGTATATGTGGTGTGTATTTAGTGCTTTCTGTGTTCAAAATGCTGTGGAGGAAAACTGAAGATATGCCCTAATTTTGGCAAAATTTTAGATTTCAGTTGCTTTGGAATATGTCACATGTACATATCAACATAAATATTTTGAATGCATTTTTTGACAAAGCAGGCTTATGTGAATCCTGAAATAACTTGAAAGGAAGTCTTTAAGTGTGATTATATTCTGAGCTTAACCTACTTTAAAAATGAAACCGGGTTGAAAACTGAAAACCTTTTTCAGCTCAGATTTTTATTTTGGGTCACTGTTAAAGTGTAGATATATTTTTATTGAATTAAGAAATAGAGGATTTTTGAGGAAGATGGCAGAATAGGAGGATCCTAAGCTCACCTCATTCCACAACTAGATTACACCGACATCAGTGCAAATAACCCAGAAAATGACTCGAAGATTGGTAGCACAGATTTTTCACAGCCTAATGTAGAGAAGAAGCCTCATTGAAGAGGGTAGGAAGGGCAGAGATGAGGTTGGGTGCCAAAGGGATCCACGGGACTGTCTGTGGGTGGGAAGGACACCGCAGGCACAGAGGGTACAATAGGACCTCTTCTTCATAAGGGCGCTACTTTCAAGAACAGGAGACATAGTTGACTTTTCTAACACATAGAAACAGATGCAGAGAGACAAAATGAGGAGACAGAAGACTATGTTCCAAATGAAAGAAAAGGATAAAACCGCAAGAAGAGACCTAAGTGAAATGGATATAAGTAATATGACTGATAGAGAATTTAATGATCATGAAGGTATTCACTGGACTTGAGCGAAGAGAGGAGGACCTCAGTAGAACCCTTAACAAAGAGATAGAAAACATAAAAAAGAACCAATCAGGGATGAGGCACTCAATAACTGAAATCAAGAATATGCTAGATGGAATCAATAGTAGACTAGAGGAAGCAGAGGAATGGATCAGTGACCTGGAGGACAGAGTAATGGAAAACAATCAAGTGGAACAGGAGACAGAAAAAAAAATAATAAAAAATGAAAATAGTCTAAGGGAACTCAGTGACACCATCAAGTGTAATAACATTCACATTATAGAGATCCCAGGAGAAGAGAGAGAGAAAAGGGGCAGAAAATTTATTTGAAGAAATAAGAGCTGAAAACTTCCCCAATCTGGGATGGAAGTAGAAATCTAGAACCAGGAAGCATGGAGAGCTCCCAACAAGATCAATCCAAGGAGGTTCACACCAAGACACATAGTATTTAAAAGGGCAAAAAGTAGTGATAATTTTAAAAGCAGCAAGAGAAAAGAAAACAGTTACATGCAAGAGAAACCCCATAAAGCTATCAGCTGATTTTTCGGTAGAAATTTTGTAGGCCAGAGTAGTGTGGCAAGATATATTCAAAATACTGAAAGGAAAAAAAAAAAAAAAAACCCCTGCAGCCAAGATAGCCCTGCAAGGCTATCATTCAGAATATAAGAAGATAAGGAGAGATAAACAGTTTCCCAGAAGGACAAAAGTAAAAGGAATTCATGACTAAACGGGCCTTACAAGAAGTGTTAAGGTGGACTCTTTCAGTGGAAAAAAAGACAGTAAGTAGGAGTAAGAAAAGTGGGAAGCACAAAAGCAGCAAAATTAAGTATATCTATAAACATCACTCAAAGGATTCACAAAATAAAAAAATATATAATGTATGACAGCATATGCCTAAACACAGTGGAGGGAGAGGAGTAAAGACTGGATTCAAACTAAGTGACCATCAACTTAATATAGATGGCCATATGCATAAGATGTTGTATATAAGCTTAATGGTAACCAGAAATTAAAAACCAGTAACAGATATGCAAAAAATAAAGAGCAAGGATTCAAGCATATCACTGAAGAAAGCCAGCAAACCATGAGAGAAGAGAGCAAGAGAAGAAAGGAACAGGGAACTCCAAAACAATCATAGAACACATAACAAAACGGCAGTAAGTACAGATCTATCAATAATTACTTTGAATCAAATGAACTAAATGCTCCAATCAAAAGACACAGGTTTATCAAATTTATTTTTCTTATTTTTTGTTTTCTCCCTCAGGATATAAGTTGTATATTCTATTTCTATTATTTTAAGGTGACCCTTGAAATTTTATCATACACACTTGAATTCTAAAGTTAATGTCTAAACCTTTCTTCTAAATGATACAGACTTTAGAACACTTTAATTTTGAGCACTCACCTTCCAAATAATATCATCGTTGTCCTGCATTTTAGTCTGGTCTTTTAATGTAAAAATCATTCCTGTAATTATATACAGAGTTCTGATCACCTCTTCAAAATTATATGCTATTTTGTAGAGTATGTAAATTTGTGCTTTTAAAAAGTTACTTTATACACTGTGCTTTTAAAATTACCCAGTATTTCCCAATTTGTTTGTTCAGACCCTCATTCAGGGGTTTTTGTTCTTTCTGACATTTATCCCTTTAACAGTTTCCTTTAGTGCAGATCTATTTTTTTTTTTTTAACATTTCTGGTATCTAATATTGGATGGAGAAGGATGGATGTGGTGGCATAGTCAGTAGTGAGCAAAGGTCATATAGTTTGAAGAATCCATGCTACTTCTGTCTATTCAAAATTTGTGGGAATTCTGAGAGATCCTATATACTTGAATATTTTTTGTTTAAATATTATAACATAGTTTCTCTTATTTTCTTTTTACTCAGAAATACATATTTACAAAAATATTCATAAATCAGTTTTCTCAAATCAGTGAATTGATACATTGAATACAATTGGAGTATTTTACAGCTTTGAAAAAGCAATATATTTATAGCTAAATTATTACTTAAATATTAGAGCTTTGACTTTCATTCTTTTTTCAGTAAATAAAATGCTGAATTAACAAATTAATTTTATTAATATTAATATTAAGTGCTATATTAATTTATTAAATTATTTAAAAGCAATGCAGTACTTGAAAAGGCCGGGCATTTCATAACACTTTTCAATAATGTTTTATATTAAAAGAGACTCTAATTATATTTAACTGCTGACAAAGCTGTTAAAAAAACTGACACTTTATTAAATAGTTTTAATGCATTTTCAGCATTGTGCTTTTCTTTTGATTTGGAGAGAGTTGTTACAAAAGAGATCTGATAATAATAGGTTGATACTGAGGCATTTAATAACCTCTTGGGATTCTTTTATGGTCTGTGAGGTGGTTTCTGGTACAGTAAATTAACAGTGAACTCCATGCCAGGAAATACTAGCACACACTTGCTTTCTTTTAAGCTATTTTAAAGAATGTGCTTATTGTTTACTTGACTTTTTGAAAATACACTTTATGGAATAAGGAATCCTTGAGGGATTCTATATGAAGATATTCACTGATACTTTATGAAGGGTTTGAAAGTTTGGGGTTTGATTCTATTTCTTCTTAAGCCTAGAGTTTAAAAGTAATTTAAGAACTAAATAAAAGCCTCTATAGGGACCTTTCAGCTTCTGGGCTTACCAATAACATTTTGAAAAATCCCATTACTATTAAGCACTGCAGTTTTTCATTAGATTTCAATAGCTTTTTTTCTCTTTTTTCTGACACTTTGTAAGTAACAGATCTGTACAATTGGAATATAACACTTTACTGTGGCTTAATATTAACTGTCTTTCTTAGCATAAGCAAATAGCATTTAAAACAATGCTTTGAAGAATATTAACCTGAAGAGCAGCCTTTTCAGTGATGCAGAGAAACGATTTTGAAGTAACATTAATTTTCACATTAAATTCTGTTGGGAAACCTTATAATGGCTCTTTTTTTTTTTTTTTCTTTTTTGGGAAAAAGATTTCCAAGCTATAATTTTTTACATTCTTTAGGGGCACTTATGCTTTTAGCTTGCTCCACGTAAGTCAAAATAACTTGGTATTTTAGAGTCTTAAAGTTTAATATTAATAGTTTTAAATACTCCTCTTCCTGAAAACTGTGTTTAACGTTTCTATTTCTTTTATCATTATCTACCTTGTGGCCATATTTTAAAGAGACTTTTATAAAGTCACAACTTTTCAAATCCATTTTAATCTCTTGCATCTGTGGATATCATAATTGATTACATTTTTAATTCAATTCAAATTAAATTTTATTTTAAAATGTCCTTTTTATTTTGAGAGAAGTTTGTTGTTTATAGTTACTTTTTTTTATGTAGTTACTTTTCTTAAAGTAATTTTGAGTTGTCAAACTAACTGAGCCTAGTAGGTTATTGTGAAGAAAATTTTTCTCTGGATCTTTCCCTTTCTTTTGCATGTAGGTAGGACTCAAGCCTTAAGTCAAAACATCGAAGTAAGTTTGCCTTTTTTTTTTTTTTTTTTAGGAATCTCATAAAGCTTTCTTTTTCTGGAACTTCTGTTAACATCCAAGTGGGTGGTACTCTCCTCTCATGTGATCTTCTTACTGGTTGTATTTCCTTATGTTTCATTTACACTACTTGATTTAAAACAACAATGACTTTTACTTCTGGGATATCTGGATGGTTCTCTGTTCCATGTGATATTAGCTAGAGTTCCTCAGGTAGGTTTGTTTACTTGGTGGATGGTCTAGCCTGCAAGGTCCAAGAAATCCTCTGTCACATGTTTGGGGCCTCAGTAGTGACTGTTGTTTGTGTGACTATGTCACCTTCCATGTAGCCTTTCTTTCCAAGTAATGTCTATTGAATTCTAGGTTTCTAACTGGCACAGCATCATTTCTACCACATTCTATTGATTGAAGCAAGTCAGTTCCAAGGTGATGGAAATAGACTCCATCTCTGGATGAGAGGAAAAGCAAGTGAAATTCTAGTGTAGTCTAGATACAAGTCCTTCATTAGATCTATGCTTTACAATTTTTTCTGGTGGGGGAGAGGACAATGGCTTCTTAGATATTGCAGTAAAAGCACAAGCGACAAAAGAAAAACTTAGATATATTAGGCTTTATCAAGTTAAAAACTTTGATGCATCAAAGGACACTATCAAGAGAGTGAAAACGCAGGATGGGAGAAAATATTTGCAAATCATATATCTGATAAGGGACTTCTAAATCTAGAATATATAAAGAACTCTCACAACTTAACAAAAGACAAACAGCTTGATTAAAAAAATGGGCAAAAGACTTGGATACACTTGGATATCCAATTGGTGCTATTGGCACAAATGACCAATAGCACATGAGACAATGCTCAAGATCATTAGTTATTAAGGAACATACAAACCAAAAGCACAATAAAATACCACTTCACATACCACATGACAACTGTTGGTGAAGACATGAAAAATTGGAACCCTCACGTATTACTAGTGCAAATGTAAAATGACGCAGCTGCTATGGAAAACAGTTTGATAGTTTCTCAAAATGTTAAAAATAGAATTACCATATGACCCAGAAATTCCACTTCCACTTATATACCCAGAGGAATTGCAAACAGTTGTAGAAACAAAAAACTTGTATGCAAATGTGCATAGCAGAACTGTTTACAAGAGTCAAAAGGGGGAACCATCCCAAATGTCCCTCAGCTGATTAATGGATAAACAAAATGTGATATATCCATATAAATGGAATATTATTTAGCTCTAAATAACGGTACAGTCTACAATGTGGATGAACCTTGAAAACATTATGCCAAGTAAAAGTAGCCAGATATAAAAGGCCACATGTTGCATAGCTTCATTTATATGAAATATACAGAAGTACAAAATGTCGACAGAAAGCAGGTTAGTGATTGCCAGGGACTGAGGAGAAGGAGAAATGGGGAATGACTGCTTAACGGGTATGAGGTTTATTTTGGAGGGGGGTGTAATAGAACTATTCAGGAACTTGAAGTGGTAATGGTTGTCCAACATTGTGATATTACTAAATTTCACTAAGTTGTACACTTTGAAATGGTTGAAATGGTGAATTTTATGTTACATATATTTTACTACAATAAAAAAAAAGCAATTGTGAAATTGGATTTGCTTGCCCTTGTGCCATATTCATAAAAACATGCTCAGGCTAGCCATTGAGAAGATAAGTGGAATGGAATCAGGTCACCCTGGTTGTTCGAGACAAAGCTATCCTAAATCACCAGACCACCATCCAGTACTCAGCCGATGAGAATGCCGGGCTAAGATTGCCAGAGCCGTCTTACCTACCCCAGCTGACTCAGTGGGTCAGCAATAAATGCTTATAATTTTATGCTTCTGAATTTTTAAAATTTGTTTCAAAGTTATTATGACAATTTGACTGATGCAGTATCTAATACTATTTCTCATTAAAAAAAGTTCAGGGCTTCTTGGAGAAATGGCTGATTTGAAACCTGGGGCAAAGAAGGTAATAGGTGAGCCTTGGACATATCAGAAAGCAAGGAACCTTTCAAGGAATAATGAGGTTGTCTTAAAAGGACCTAAAGTTCTAAAGATGGATAGGGGTGAATGTTACACATCAGTATGAATACACTTAATGTCACCTAACTGTACACTTAAAAAGTGGTTAGGGGTGCCTGGGTGGCTCAGGCGGTTAAGCGTCTGCCTTAGGCTCCCTGCTCAGCAGAGAGCCTGCTTCTCCCTCTGCCCTTCCTCCCTCTCGTGCTCTCTCTCTCTCATTCACTCACTTTCTCTCTCAAATAAATAAATAAATAAAATCTTTAAAAAATTACTTAAAAATGGTTAAAATGGTGAATTTTATGTTATATACATTTTACCACAATTGATAAAAAAAGACCCAAGAGCCAGGCTGAAGGGATTCCTACAGGTCAAAGTTACATCAATATGAGAATTAAATTTGAACCTCAAAAAGAACAATGATCGTACTCTATTTAAAACACATCAAATATGTGAAAATCTTGAGTTCATAATGATATTAGAAATAAAAGCCCCCCAAATTAGAAAAAACTCCTTTTCAGTAACTGAGGTGTCTATTAAACCAACACAAGGACAACACAGTATCCTGGATTCAATTTGTTTAGTAAAACCAGCTATAAATGTACTTTTGGGGGAAAAATATGACCTCATGGTAGGGATTGCTAATTGCTTTCCAATAGTCACTCTCTCCTTGCTGTATTTAGAACCAGAGCTCCCTGTTTTAGCTGCAACTGGACTACCCAACTAGAGACTACATTTTTTCAGTCTTCTTGTGGCTTAGAATGACCTATCGTTATATTGTAGATGTGAGCAAATATTACATAAGAGATATTTCTATCTTGTTTGAATGACTTGATTTTGGATTTCTGTGAAGCCTTAGTTTAACCTATTTTCTAATAAAACGCAAACCCTGTTTGACATCCAGGCTATTGAAGCATGTCATGCATACATATACCCAGATGCAATAAGTAAGAAATAATAAAAAGACAATGTAGTAAAGGAGAGCTAAAGGAAAATAATAATTTTTATTTAAGACATTCATGACTTTAAAAATCTAAAGGACCTATGTGCTAATATATTTTCTTATTAGTGTGGAAAAGAGATATACCAGTTTTTAAGGAAAGATATACTTTTTGTGATCCTTAACTCAGAGAAGAATTTATTGAAGATTTTTTTGTAGTTGTTGAAATGTCTATATCAAAACTATATCTTTAATAGAAATTTTGTAGAAATGAACTTTGCATAAAGCATTTATTATATCATTTTTTGATTGATTATATGTTCTCTGTGTATAGCTTTCTGATGAACTGGCTTAATTCAGGATAACACAAGCCAAAGTAACCACCAAGAGAAGGAAATATTTTTTAGATCAGTGTTTCCAACTGGTTTCTCTAGATGGCAGGACAGAGGAGGGGCTCTACAAGTGATTAATTTGAATTTTTTAAAAATATTCTAAAGAATGTTCTGCTGAGTGTTAAAATGCAAGTGCTAGAAAAATTTTCCTGCCATCTCTGTTTTAGTGAAGAGAATTCTGAGGGTGCAGAGTGAACTTTTATAAACTGCTACCATGTGAGATTTGTTTCCTGTGTGATTTAAGATTGTCTCAATATTGTGTAACCAAAACAAAATACAAAAACAAATTGAATCCTGGGGCTGGTGTACCTACAACTGACAACTGTAACCACCAATGTAAAGTCTTTGGGGTTCAACAGAACAACTTCTTTTTATATAAATTTGAACTAAACTAAATTCATACACATAAAATGCTACTTTATAGAGTTGAATGCAGCATTTTATTTGACAGAGGGTTACATTGCTAAAATAATACTCAAAATCCACTCACTTAGATTTCCCCTGTAGAATATCAATAGTTTCCACTAGGCTTTGGACAGAAACCATTGGACAGATAATTCCCCATTGAGATGGATAGTCAGTGTCCGACAGGAAGGCACTCTCTGCTGTTGATTGAAAGAAGATCAATATGTTCTAGATGCCAGGAACATAGACAGTGAAGATGCTGATAGGAGCCTAATTTGTATTCCAAGGTTAGGTGAGTGCCATCCAACTTTGTCTGCATTTGGGCACTGGAGGCAGGACAAGAATCTTCTAGACATTAGCTCTGGATCTATTCAATTGCTTAACAGAACCTTGATTAAAGCTGAGAGTTTTGTGCCTTAAAGATAGAAGAATATCCTTGCCTGGATACTTTTGAGGGCACAGATGATTAAACACACATATTTATCACTGCAAAACTTTAACGTTGATCAATAAATAATTTTTTTTGGTGGGATTATATCTTGATTTTTCCTCTAAAAGTATGTCTATGCAGTCCAGCAGTATTACATTACCTAGGAGCTTATTAGAAATGAAGAATTTCAGGCATCACCTCAGACCTATTGATCAGAATTTATATTTTAAAAAGATTCCCAGGTGATTCATAAGCATATTAAATTTTGAGAACCACTGCATTAGATGTTAGTAACTAGAGAAAGTCTGAGACAATTCATTGAGTTAATTGGTTGAATACAAATTTCAAAAATATCTATTTGGATGACCCAATTCACAATTTTGGGGTTTTTTTTATTTTTTTATTTTAAAGATTTTATTTATTTATTTGACAGAGATAGAGACAGCCAGCGAGAGAGGGAACACAAGTAGGGGGAGTGGGAGAGGAAGAAGCAGGCTCATAGCAGAGGAGCCTGATGTGGGGCTCGATCCCACAACGCCGGGATCACGCCCTGAGCCGGAGGCAGACGCTTAACCGCTGTGCCACCCAGGTGCCGCCACAATTTTGGTTTTAATATCAATATTTGAGTACTTTCCTATCAATATCTGCCTAATAGTATAAGTTGCTTTTATAAATGCATCACTACTCCAAAACATATATTGTGACTGTTGGAAGAAATAATCTTCAATTTTCCCAGGCTTCACGAGTCTCATTCAGTGCTTAAAATTACACTGTCTGGTCTATTAATTTGCTAATAACTTCTGTTCTTCTATTTTTAATTTTTATTCATGTGTTAACTTTTTCTTTAAAAATTTTCTCCAATTTTTATTTTTCATGCAGGTGCTAGTTTTCGTAGAACCTATGGGCTCTTACAAGGCTTTAGAATGATCTCCTTGTGATGTGGAAAGGAAATAGAGATATGAAATGACTTTAAAAACATGCAGAAAATACTAAAAATTTGACACTTGTGCTTTTGCCAGTATGCCAGATCTACTCCAAAAGCTTCATTAACAACAAGCCAAGATGACAAAGTTGAAAGAGGTGACAGTTTTCAAACAAGCATGTATTTAAAAAAACTTTGCAACACATTTTTTTGGTCTGTAGATTATAATTTACATAATGAAGTTTTGAAAACCTTTGCTATGGTTGTAAGTTGTTTTTTCTAGCTGATTTTAGAGGATTTCATTTCCAGAATCTTTGCTTTTATGTATCCAAGAACACAATCAATTATAGCATCTGGTTATTGGAGTTTTCAAAATTTCAGTTGGGTTTAGTGTACCTTGTTCTGAATTGTGTGTGGTATTGGAATGTCAGCCAATATTCTTGCCAGTTGTATTAACAATCATGACATATCCTTGATGATGTTCAGTTTGCTAGTAATTTTGAACCATCCGTCACTTACATGTCACATCATTAAAACAAAAAGTTTTCAAAATACTTTAACATACTTTATGTTATTTAGTTTTCACTGTAATTCTGTGTGGTGCCTTTATTTTATTCATTCAATTTTTTTTTAAAAAAATTATTTATTTATTTTAGAGAGAGAGAGGGAGAGAGCATGAGCAAGAGGGGCAGAGAGAGAGAATCTCAAGCAGACTCCCTGTTGAGTGTGAAGCCCAACAATGCAGGGCTGGATCCCAACACCATGAGATCACCATCATGAAATCACAACCTGAGCCAAAACCAAGAGTCAGGCACTTGACTGACTGGGCCACCCAGGTGTGCTCTGTGTGGTAGCTTTTATTATCTCCATTATAGGAATAAAGAATCCAACTGAGGATAATTAGTTATACTGATCACAAGAAGATAAAGAACAGAGGCTTGAATCCAGGTTACCTGACTTCTAATTCAGTTCTTTCTCCTCCACCCAATTTTTCTTTCCTTCCTGTTGACTTTGTTTATCACAGAATTTCCTTATATACTATGCTACCCAGCATATAGGAATCAATTGTGTGTAATGCAAAGAAATTGATCTTTTACTATAAACTTTATTCTTTTCCCTAATGCTAACCAAGAAAAATGCTTTACTAAGTTTAAAGTTTTCTCTTCCAATTCAATTATAATTTGCCCTTCAATTTAATAATTCTGAGATATTAAAATAAGCAGAATGTGTAACCCTTTATGATTTTTTTAATGGATTCCTATTGAAGAAGAATAGGGTAGCACTTATTTCAGATTTATTGCCATCTTAAAACTCAAGTTTCCCCCTAGTTACAGGGAAATCCAGGACAATATATAATAAATAATGGCTATCTGTAGCACTTGAGAGGCTTTCTTAATAAGTGATGTCAAACCATCTAATGCTTTTCCTCAGAGTGATTATTCACCAACACTTTATGGATTTCTACTTGTTATGTTGCTCCTAAAATATGGATAGCATTCTCATATTAAGGGAAATATTCTTTTCTTTGTTGAGTTTATTTTCAGGACAAGCTAAGTTTAGTTACCATTTTCATGTGAGACTTGAGCTTTGAAATTTGTAGTTATCATAAAATAACCATCTCTATGGTTTCTAACTGCCCTGTTACTTTTTAGTATTGCTCATTTCTTTTCATTGCAGACTTACTCTTAATACTGATTAGTATCTAAGCTAATTGTTTATCATAAATTGATTTTGTTTCTTCTCAGCTATGGTATTTGTGTGCAGTTCAAGAACTATACGAACTATCTTCTAAGGGTCTAATACTATTTTCCTTCCTTTGGGATGTTAACTAACATGGATAGTTTTTATTCATTCTAAAATAAATGACCTCCACATTTAGGATTATTTTCAGCCTAGACTTTGCACCCTCTCTGTTTGCCTTCAGGATATCTCCTACTCTCAACTGAGGTTTTGTAGGTTGAAAATAGAGTTCCTTTTCCTAGCTAAATCGATAACCTTTCTAACTGCCCAGAATCAGCTTTGGTGTGATTATGTGCTGCTTTCCTTCTTTAGCATCCTTCATTCACTTAGTTATTGACTCCTGTGGACTGAATGTTTGTGTTTCCCCAAAATTAATGAGTTGAAGTCCTAATCCCCAATGTGGTGGTATTTGAAGGTGGGGCCTTTGGGAGGTAATTAGGTTATGAGGGTTGAGCCCTTGTGAATGGCATTAGTGCTTTTATAAGAGGAGACACCAGAGAGAGAATTTCTCAGCCACGTGAGGATACAGCAAGAAGGAGGCCATGTATAAGCCAGGAAGTGGGATCTCACCAGAACCTGACCATGGACCCTGGTACTAGGCTTCTAGCCAAGATTTGTTTGTTGTTTAAACCACCCAGTCTATGGTATTTTATAACAGCCAGAACTGACTGAAGCACCAAACCTTAGAGTCATGGGATAAATTGTGTTTCCTTCCCAAGTTCAATATGTTGAAGTCCTAACCCCATGTACTGCAGAATGTGGTTATATTTGAAGATAGACTCCTTCAGAGGTAATTAAGGTTAGATGGGGTCATTAGGGTAGGCCTTAATCTAATATGACTGGTGTCTTATAAGAAGAGGAAATTAGGACACAGGCATATACAGAGGGCCATCTGTGTGAAGACACAGGGAGAAGATGACCATCTACAACCAACGAGAGACCCTCAGAAGCAGCTAACCTTGCTTACACCTTGATCTTGGACTTCTAGCTTCCATAACTGTGAGGAAATAAATTTTTGTTGTTTAATCCACCCAGTCTGTGCATTTTGTTTTGGCAGTCCTCCTAAACTAGTACACTTTGGCAATTCTCTGCAATGTCTCTTGAATTTTGGCCAGTTGAAGAGTACATGTTGTTTCCTTATTGTCACTTTATTTATATATATTATTCTGTTTTTCTAAAACAGTGTTACATTTTCCATACTTTGGCTGAATTTGAAGAGGTAGCAATTATTTTGAAAAAAGAATTTCCATTAGCCCTTTATTTCTCAACTTAGAAGTAACTTCTGTAAGGAGGCATGCCCTTATGCCCATATTTTGGTCTCCTTTGCACTTAGTGCTTGTCCCAACTTCAGCACTTTTTTTATGTTGTGCAATGCCAGCTTTATTTTTATTTTTTTGTTTCAAGTTTTTATTTAAATTCTAATTGGTTAACATATAGTATAATATTGGTTTCAGGAGTAGAATTTAGTGATTCATCACTTACATATAACATCCGATGCTCATCACAAGTGCCCTCCTTCATACCCATCACCCATTTAGCCCATCCCCCCACCCACCTCCCCTCTAGCAACCCTCAGTTTGTTCTCTATAGTTAAGAGCCTCTTATGGTTTGTTTATCTCTCTCTCTCTCTCTCTCTCTTTTTCTGCTTCCCCTATGTTCATATGTTTTGTTTCTTAAATTCCACATAGGAGTGAAATCATATGATATTTGTCTTTCTCTGACTGACTTATTTGGCTTAGCATAATACACTCTAGCTCCATCCATGTCATTGCAAATGGCAATATTTCATTCTTATTTCTTTAAAAATTATTTATTTAAGAGAGAGAGAGAGAGTGAGAGCAGGAGGAGGGGCAGAGGGAGAGGGAGACAAGCAGACTCCCTGCTGAGCCGGAAGCCTGCCAACTTGGGGCTTGATCCCACCTGAGCCAAAATCAAGAGTCAGATGCTTATCCAGTTGAGCCACCCAGGTGCCCTGAGATTTCATTCTTTTTCATGGCTGAGTAACATTCCATTGTATGTACATGCCACATCCTCATTATCCCTTTATCAGTTGATGGACATTTGGGCTTTTTCCATAATTTGGCTATTGCTGATAATGCTGTTGTAAACATCGGGATGCATGTGCCCCTTCAAATCACCAACTACAACACTTTGTTGTACTATGTTACAGTTGTACATTTTATTACTTTTCTCCCCCACCTGCTGGATTGTAGATGGTTAAGGTCAGGAACTAATTCCTGAATGTTACTATATTCCTACCACCTAGTGTAGTGCCTGGCACAAAGAATGTGCTCAGTAAATATTTATTAATAAATTACTTTGTATTTTGCTGCAGTAGCAAGCAATCCCCAAATATCAACGTCCTAAAACAACAGAATGTTTTGCTTATAATACTTGTTCACTGTAGTTCTCCTCGAGGTTCTGCTCTGTGTCATCTTTGTTCCTGGATCCATGTTAATGGAGTAGCTACCATCTGGAGTATTGTCTGCCATTGTGGTAGAGGGGAAGGGAGAACTTGGTGATCCTGTGGTGGCTAATAAATCTTCACAGATAGCACTTCTGCTCACATTTCATTCGTCAGAGCAAGTTCTGGGCCACATATGATGTCAGTGTGGAGAAGGAATTACAATCCTACCATGTGCCAGAAAGAGAAGAACCCAGAGATATTTGTGAATAGCACCAGTATACAAAAAACTTCTAGATTGGAATGTGCTATATTGTTTTATGTATGATTTTGTCTTTTTACTTTAATATTTTTCTGCTATCTTTACTTCAGTGTGCCTGGATTTTTCTAAAATATTAAATTTGAATGTATATTTTTGCATATTTAATCTGGATCTTATCCATCAGAAACTGTTCCAGTTTTTCTTTTGTATATATTTTTGCATATTTAATCTGGATCTTATCCATCAGAAACTGTTCCAGTTTTTCTTTTGTATTTTGAACCTTATTTTCTTGGAGGACTATATATACTAGTTCTTATAGCATATGATATTACTTCAGTTCCATATTTTGTGCACCATGACCATGGATAGAACATTATAACTTTTCTTCTTCTCAGTTTCCTTATCTGTAAAATGGTACTCAATCTCAAGTTCCTTCTAGCTCTTTAATTCACATGTATGTTAAGTATATATTATTATTGACTGTGTTATTGATGGATTTATTTTTTGGTTGTTGTAGAAGTCCATGGTTGTTGGTTTATTAGTAGTAACTGCTTCATTATTTCAGTGTAAACATTTTGCAGGAGAGTCTCGGGTGAATGATCTCAATTATAGACTGCTTTTGCTGTCAAAACATAGCTTCTCCTATGTAGATGACTCTGATGTTACTGATCAGAGCCACTTGAGCATATCCTGGGGTTTCTTTTCTTTTCTTTTTTCTTAAAGATTTTATCCATTTATTTATTTAGAGAGCATGGGTAGGGGGGAGGGGCAGAGGGAGAGAGAGAATCTCAAGCAGACTCCCTGCTGCATGTGGGGCCCTTGGGGCCCTGAGATCATGACCTAAGCTGAAACCAAGAGTCCAGTGCCCAACCTGCTGAGCCACCCAGGTGCCCCATATCCTGGACTTTCTAAGCAAGCCAGGTCAATAAGAATCCATAGTGAAAAAAATATGTTTGATTATGCATACATTTAAAAATTGTGGTCAAAATTAACATAAAATATTCAAATCAATTGACATTTTGAGGAAAATAGTTGCAACACATAAAAATATACAAAGAATTTTTGTAACTATTACACAGAGCGATCCCATAAACTATTAAGAAAAAAGAAAGTCTATACAGACACATTACCGACACAGCCAAATGAACATACGAAAAGACGCTGACATGGGCACCTGGGTGGGTCAGTCAGTTAAGCATCTGACTCTTGGTTTTGGTTCTGGTTTTGATCTCAGGGTCATGAGATCCAGCCCTGCGTCAGGCTTTGCTTCAGTGTGGAGTCTGCTTGAAATTTTCTGCCTTTCCCTTTCCTTTCCCCTCTGCCTCTCTCCCTCTGCGTGCTTTCTCTCTCTCAAATAAATAAATAAGAAGGAAGAAAGAAAAGATGCTGACACGAGTGGGGAAAATGGGTACTTCTATACACTGTTGGTGAAGTGTAGAATGGTACGATCCTTTTGGGTAAGATAATACAACCCTTTGTGGCATGTATTTTAAAAATTTTAAATGTTTATATGTTTTAACCCAGCCACCCCGTTCTTAGAATCTATCTTCTAGAAAGGATAAGGATGCTCTTTGAAACACTGTTTGCAAAAGCAAAAAAAAATTGGAAGCAATTTAAAGGTCTCTCAAGGAAAAGTATATCCTTAAAATGGAATAGTATGCATATAATAGAAGGGTAAGGGGATAGTAATAAAGCAACAGCTAAGATTTATTGAGTACTTAGTATGTTCTAGACAAAATCCAAAATGTTCTTTTAAGGGTAGATTTATAAATATGAAGAGTACTCAACAAAAATGCACTACTTAATCCCCATCACCTTTTTAACCCATTGCCCCCTCCCTTCCCTTCTGGTAACCATCAGTTTGTTTTCTAGGTAAGAGTCTGTTTTTTGGCTTGCCTCTCTCTCTCTTTGTCCCATTGTGTGTTTTTTTGTTTCTTAAATTCCACATCTGATTGAATTGATATGGTATTTGTCTTTCTCTGACTTATTTTGCTTAGCATAATACTCTCTAGCTCCACATCGTTGCAAATGGCAAGATTTCATTCTTTTTTATGGCTGAATAATATTCTATTATAGTTATAGATATGCATATATATATATGCATATATATATATATATATACATACCACATCTTCTTCATCCATTCATCGGTCAATGGACACTTGGGCTGTTTCCCTAATTTGATTATTGTAGATAATGCTGCTGAAAGCAAAGGGGGTGCATGTATCTCTTTATGCGATGCATATCAGGTGGTGTATGGAGTGTTGAATCACAGTATTGTACACCTGAAACTAATATTACAGTGTATGTTAAGTACCTAGAATTTAAATAAAAACTTAAAAAAATGTGAAGGGTAACATATACATGATATATGAGTGAAAAGGTTTCTCATCAATAAATGTGAGTAAATAAATGCAAGTAAAAGTGTGTTATCATAAAGATCCAGATGTTTACATTTCTATATATAGCTATATGTAGATATATAGACACAAACATATTTGTATGAATGTAGGAAAAGGCGAAAGGCTACACTCCAAAGTGTTAACAATAGTTAATTTTAGGGATTGGATTAGATAGGGAATGCTTTTATTTCTTATATAATCATAAAATTATTAGATTGTGGATAATTTTTACTGTTTTTTTCCCCTGCTTTTCAAATAAAAGTTAAATGGAACACGTTGGTGGTGATGGTGCCGGACTAGTCGTGCTCTGCTTCATCATATTAAGTGCAGCTTGATCTGTTAATAAAGTTTTTGGTGGAAAATCTTGGGAGAAGAACACCTCTAGTTTCGTAGTTGGTCGTAGAGAATTAGATATTTCATTAAACGCAGAGCCTTAACTCTATCAGTAATTTATAAGAATATGTTTTAAAAATAGAAAATACTTATTCCCTTGTTTGGATCAGCAGCTGCCAGGAAAAGGGAGATTTTGGGAGTTACTGTTAGGGAGGGGAAGGATGGAGAGGTACATTTTGACAAAGCAGGTGTGGATGGGGTGGCAGTTTGGATTACTGTAGTGTCACATGAGGTCTTGATGCCTGAGGAATGGGATGAAGCAAGAGAGGGTAAAAGTTGTCTGATTACTTTGCATATTTGCCTTTGGTTCTTCTATTTGCCCTTTTGCCATGAAAATAACTTCCAAACTCTAGATTGACTGAGTTTAAGTGTTAGTTTGGCTCTGGAGGGAGCAAAACTTTATTATCAGTGGTTCTGTTGCCCTCATGTAGCATCTCCTTAATTATTCTCTCCTTTCCTTTCTTCCAGTGCCATGGAGAAGAAAAGAGAGAGCTTGCACGGGAGAAAAGGACCAAGACTATTTTTGAAGCATTTACTGCTATAAAATAATTCAGCAGAAGGGTTTGTTGCTTCTAGGACCCCTGCGTCTACCACACCCCTGTTACTTTTACATGGCCGCCCCACACCTCTCCAGATTTCAGGTCAGATGTCCCGTGACTTTAGTTCTCTGATGAGTTCAGAAAAAGTCATTAATTTTCTGTCTGTCCAGCTTTCTTCTTGTTGCAAATATGACAGCTACAGTTTCAAGCTGCAGCTACAAGTAAGTGACAAAATTTTAAGTAATTAAGTTACTAAAGCAATGCAGGTAAACTGAATGATGATAAAAGTTAAAGAAAACTTGGCAGAAATCTAAAGGATATAAGTTTAGAAAGGATGTATGAGCAATATAACTAAGAAAATAACAGCCAAAAATAACTTACCAGTTTTTAAAAAACGATTTCTAATTATTTGTAAACACTTATTGAGTATTTACTGAGTGCAATGTATCTTATTAAGTGCTTGCCTAACTTTTAAAATTGAATCTTTTCAGCACCACTCTGAGTTATGTTCTCTTATTATTCCCATTATCAGGAAACTGAGGCACAGAGAGTTTGGTTGACTTGCCTGAGGTCGTACAGTTAATCAGTTTTGGAACTGGAACTCTAATTTAGGAAGTCTGAATCCCCAGTCTGTCTTTGTATAATCAATAAAATGAGGCTACCACTTTTTCAGATATTAAAAGGAATCCAGTTGAACAAAGAAAGAACATGCTGTAAGAAATAGTTCAATAGCAGAAGATACTATAACAGTAAATGAAAGGAAAAATATTCTCAGATTGAAAGGAAGGAAAGAAAAGGAAAGCCTGTGAGGATTTTAGAGCATCCTGACCATGGCAGCATGTCTGACCCAGGCAGACAGTTCTAAGAGTTGCTTGGAACTGTATTTAAGGTCCATAGGAATAAAACTGTCCATCTTATCTTACTTTTCTTGCACATACCCTCAGACTCCTCTCTATTATTCAATGACAGCTCCAGCTCTTGAACTCTGAAAATTCCACTGAAAGTGTTGAAAAAAAGATTCTTTTTTATTTTAAATTGTATCTTCCCACTGTTTGTAGGTATTATGTGCATTACATTTCTGAAGACTCATTCTCTTTGCCTGAGGAATAAGACAGTTTAAAAACAGCTCGTGTTGTGATTAGAAAAGTCTTTGTATAAGGATACCTGAAAGAAAGTGTGCACAGGTACCGATATAACATACGATGGGTGATAGCTTTCTTTTTTCTTTTTTCAAATTTCTTCCTAATAAATAAATAAAAAATAAATTAAAAAAAAACCCACTCACCTCTCTGGCAATCACCCATCTGTACTCTGTATGAGTACGGGTTTTTATTCGTTTTGTTATTTATTTATTTATTTATTTATTTATTTATTTATTTATTTAAAGATTTTATTTATTTATTTGACAGAGATAGAGACAGCCAGCGAGAGAGGGAACACAAGCAGGGGGAGTGGGAGAGGAAGAAGCAGGCTCACAGAGGAGGAGCCCGATGTGGGGCTCGATCCCATAATGCCAGAATCACGCTCTGAGCCGAAGGCAGACGCCCAACCGCTGTGCCACCCAAGCGCCCCTCGTTTTGTTTTTCAGATACCACGTGTGAGTAAAATCATGCAGTATTTGTCTTTCTCTGTCTGACTTATTTCACTTATCAAATTACCCTTGAAGTCAATTGGTGTAATCACAAATGGCAAGATTCCATTCTTTTTTTTTTTTATGGCTGAGTAGTATTCTAGTGTGTGTGTGTGTGTGTGTGTGTGTATGCGTGTGTGTGTATCTCTATGTATGTGTATGTATATAGATACAGTGTGTATGTGTGTGTGTATGTGTTTCTATATAGATAGATGTATGGAGATATATATATATATATATATATATCTCAGCTTCTTTATCCTTCATCCATCAATGGACAATTAGGTTGTTTGCATATCTTGGCTATTGAAATAATGCTGCTATGAATACATGGGTGCATATATCTTTTCCAGTTAGTGTTTTTGTTTTCTTCAGATAGATAGATACTCAGTAGTGGAATTGCTGGATCATATGGTATTTCTATAATTTTTAATTTTTTGAGGAACCTCCCTACTGTTTTCTATAGTGGCTGCACCAATTTATATTCCAACCAATAGTGCATGAAGGTTCCATTTTTCCTATATCCTCACTAACATTTGTTGTTTCTTGTGGTTTTTTTTATACTAGCCATTCTGACTCATGTGAGGTGGTATCTCATTATGGTTTTGATGTTGCAAATCTTTTTCATGTGTATGTTGGCCATCTCTGTATCTTCTTTGGCAGGAAAAATGTCTATTCAGATCTGCCCATTTAAAAAAGAAAAGATTTATTTATTTATTTGAGAGAGAGAGAGCGCACTAGCGGGGAGGGGCAGAGGGAGAGAACAATCTCAAGCAGACTCCTGGCTGAGTGCATAGCCTGTTGTGGGGCTCAGTCTTACAATCCTGAGGTCGTGACCTGAGCCAGAATCCAGTCAGACACTTAACCAACAGAACCACCCAGTCACCCCTTCTGCCCATTTTTAATTGGATTTTTTTTGTTGCTGAAATATGAGTTCTTTATATATTCTCGATATTAACCTCTTAGCAGAGACATGATTTGCAAGTATCTTTTCTCATTCAGTAGGTTGCTTTTTTGTTTTGTTGATTTTGTTGTTGTTGTTGTTGTATGTACAGAAGCTTTTTAGTTTGAAATAGTCCAGTTTGCTTTTGCTTTTGTTTCCCTTGCCTTTGGAGTCAGATCAACAAAGCTTTGCTAAGACTGATGTTAAGGAGCTTACCAACTAGGTTTCTTCTAAGAGTTTTATGGTTTCAGGTCTTATGTTCAAGTCTTTAATCCAATCTGAATTAATTTTTGTATGTGGTGGAAGATAGTGGTCCAGTTTAATTTTTTTTTGCAAGTGGCTGTCCACTTTTCCCAACGCCACTTATTGAAGAGACTGTCCTTTCCCCACTGTATATTCTTGCCTCTTTTGTTGTGAAGTAATTGACCATATATGTGTGGGTTTATTTCTGGGTTCTCTATTCTTTCCATTGATTTATGTGTCTGTTTTTATGCCAATACCACCTTGTTTTAATTACTATAGCTTTATAGTATAGTTTGAAATCAAGGAGTGTGGTATCTCCATATTTCTTCTTTCTCCACATTGTTTTGGCTATTCAGGGTCATTTGTTGTTTGATATAAATTTTAAAAATATTTTTTCTAGTTTTGTGAAAAATACCACTGGAATTTTGATAGGGATTGCATTAGATCTGTAGATTGCTTTGGATATACGGACATTCTAACAATACTAATACTTAAGGGGCGCCTGAGTAGCACAGCGGTTAAGCGTCTGCCTTCGGCTCAGGGCGTGATCCCGGCGTTATGGGATCGGGCCCCACATCAGGCTCTTCTGCTATGAGCCTGCTCCTTCCTCTCCCCACTCCTCCTGCTTGTGTTCCCTCTCTCGCTGGCTGTCTCTATCTCTGTTAAATAAATAAATAAAATCTTAAAAAAAAAAAAAAAGAAATTACTAGCAATACTAATACTTAAAATCCATGAGCACAGAATGTCTTTCCATTTGTTTGTGTCTTTTTCAGTTTCTTTCATTGTTGTCTTTTGTGTATTTCTGCTCTGGTCTTTATTATTTTCTTATTTCTACTAATTTTGTACTTCATTTTTTCTTTTGCTGCTTCCCTTAGGTGTAAAGTTAAATTGTTCGAAATTTCTCTTGTTTCTTGAGGTAGAACCGTATTGCTATGAATGTCCCTCTTGGAATCGCTTTCCTATAGATTTTGGTGTGTCATATTCCTATATTTATTTGCCCCTTGGTATTTTTTATTTCTCCTTTGATTTGCATCATTAAGGTCTTCTCCTGAGAATTTGTCTTATTCTTCCATTTGGAACATATTTTCCTGTTTTCTCATTTTGCTATACTTGGTGTGTGTGTGTTTCTGTGCATTAGGCAAAATAGCTACTTCTCTCATTCTTGAAGGAGTGGACTTGTGTAGGCCATGATCCTTTTTATTCAACCTTGCCCTTGCTCAATCAAATCTTTTTCATTGTCTGAACCTTCTGATTTATTCTTTTTTAAATTTTTAAATTTTTATTTTTTATTTTAGTTCAATTAGCCAACACATAGTACATCATTAGTTTTTGGTGTAGTGTTCAATGATTCATTAGTTGCATATAATACCCAGGTCTCATCACAACATGTACCCTCCTAAATGTCTCTTGATTTATTCTTGATCTGTTTCTGTTGTTGAGGGTATGCCAAGACCGGTCAGTGATCCAAGGGGAAGAATCTCATTTAGCATCTTAGTTTAGGCTGATTAGAAGCCAGAGCCTCAGGTAGCAGCTTTTAAAGTATGTAAATATATATAGTCCTGTGGGGCCATAATCCTAATCCTTGTTGGTCTCTGGACCTGGAGGTCTGAAGGTGTCTCCTGAGCTATAGTTGCAAAACTCAGGGCTCCCAAGTATATAGACTCCTTTCTGTGAGACCTTGTTATCTTGTAGTGAGGCCAAGGGAGCGTGCAAGGGTAGGGTCTCCTTGCTTATGTTCCTTGGAACACGTCCTTAGCCTTTATATATGTGGGAAACCTGAAGCCTGGCCTTCAGGTTGAAGCTCCAGGCCAGGTAAATAGGCCTTTTTCATAGAAAGACTGAGGTTATATTTCAGTCTGCTTTCTGTGCGGTCCCTTGTGGTGGTGGCCTGGGAAGTACTGCTTTTCTGATTGTTAAATTCCTGAGGAGCCCAGGAATGCCAGCCTCCTTGGACACCAGGGCCAGGGGATCAAGGGGCGTCCCCTGTGTGGATTGTGTATGTCTGCTGGCTTTAGCAAGGCAGCTGGACAGTGTTGGGGGGCACACTCACTAGTTTTAGAGAGTCAGTGGGATAGTTTCGACTGCACTCATGGTGGTTTCAGGAATGCAGCAGGGCAGTGCCTTGTATTGGTGTGTGTGCGCCAGCTTTAGGCTGGATGCCTACTTGTCAACCTCATACAAGGAATGAGGGAGTGCTGTAACTGCTGCAGTGTCTGGCTTCAGCAAGACACTGGGACAGTGCTACAACTGCTCATCCTGACAGTCTTAGCAAGGTGGCAGGAGGGTGTTGTATGTAAGCTTACCAACTGTGCGAGCAGGGTAGGTGGAAATAAGAAAATGGCATCCACCATTGCCTCTGTCTCTGGGGAGAGTTTCAACTGTCCCTTGCTCCTTTGGCAGATGTTTTTAGATTAGCGAATAAATTGCCTTCACATATAGTCTAGGCACTTTTCAAGTGGTGTTTTTTTTAGCTTGGTCTCTGGCCAAGTGAGACTGTACATGAACCCTTTAAAAGGGGAATCTCAGTTTCCTGCTGCACGTTGGGTCACTTGGAAGTCTACCCCATTGTCTTTCTAAGCCAGGCGTTTTGGGGAGCTCATTTTTCCTTTTTGCATATCCTGGGGGTTGAGTGCCTGATGTGGGGCACCAACCCCTTCCTCCTTCAGGAGAAGCACCAGACTGATGAAATCCCTCCCTGTTGTGTCAGCATGCCAGGGGTGGGGTTTGGCGAGATCCTGTTTCTGCCTCTCTACCTGTCTTGGGGTGTGTGTGTGTGTGTGTGTGTGTGTGTTTAAATCCCTTATTTTGGAGTGCAGTTCATCTAATTTTAAGTTCTTTTTCTGAGGGAAATGATCCAAATGTAATGTAATTTGGTATGCCTGTGGAAGGAACTGAATTCAGGATCTTCCTAGCCTGCCATCTTGTGGAAGTCTCCTCCATGGGTGACAGTTTTTAACTATGCTTGGGGGAAACAGTTTGTTTTATATAGAAATAAAGTGTAGTCAAGGAAAAAAAAAGATTTTGTTAATACTAGATATATTTGCGATGTATTCAAATATATCTATTGCTAACAAGTTGGATAAATCCCCTAAATATAAAATATATAAAATTTCGGGGATGCAGTTTAACCATAGGTCCTCTTTCTTGACCTGTTAGTAGTAGTGCTGGAGGGAGAAGGAGGCAGACAGGAGTGAGGGAAATATTATTTTCATTATTATTTTCATTAGAAGAATTTTGGGGGCACCTGGGTGGCTCAGTCGTTAAGCGTCTGCTTTCGGCTCAGGGCGTGATCCCGGCGTTCCTCCTCCGCTGGGAGCCTGCTTCTTCCTCTCCCACTCCCCCTGCTTGTGTTCCCTCTCTCGCTGCCTGTCTGTCTCTCTGTCAAATAAAATAAATAAAAATCTTTAAAAAATTTAAAAAAATTAAAAAAAAGAATTTTTAACACAAAGAAAGAAAATATTCTCCTTACTGTGGATACTGGTTATGCTAATACATACAATGGGTGATTGTCAAGTGCGTATTTGTAAACATCTTATATACTCTTCACCCTGAAAAGGTGAGAACATTCGATATGCCTGGTGAGGGGGGATTTGTGGAAATCTTACTGTAAATCTAGCAATTACAGAGAATCTGTAATATTTTGCAACACCATTCTTTATTTCAAAGTCCAGCCTAGACTTTTAAAATATTTGAGTATCATTTGATTATAGAAAAATAACATTTTGTTGAAAACAACCCTCTCCCATCCAGTCTGAAATGCATTGAGAAAGTAGTAATGTCAGTCCAAGTCTGAAACGAAATCTGCTTCTTTAACCTCTGTAGTAGACCAGCAGATCACATCATCAGAAAATGTGAGACTGGGAAGTCTAGTTGGAGGTTTTGCCTTTAAAATTTGTCTTAATGTGGAGAGAGAATGGGCTCTCCGGTGACTCTTTACCCTGGCAGCACAAAGAGGGGCTACACGCTGGTGTCCCAGCTGGAAGAGCCAAGGGTTACCCAGTGCTTTTTATTTCAACATTAAAGTACTATAGAGAAAAGACTTCCCACCTTTAATATTGCTCAATCATTTCTTTTTACTTCTTGCTTCAGTGAGCACAGTATGTGGTTTTCAGGGGAATTTATTAAAAAGAGAACCCTTCACTGTTTTGTGGATGGATTTTGGAGAAATCTACAGTCAATGCATGTTTCTAAATTCCTTCACAACTGCTGTGATTCTTTAAATCTCAGTGAGGATATGGTTTAAAAATTGGCTCTTAATTTATATTTTAATGAGCGACGGAATATTTTGACATTAGCAAATAAAGGGAAATGTTTTATGTAACATCAGTGACTCAAACCGTGAGTGTGGCTTCTTATTTTGGCCAATCGTACTGAACAGATAAGCATAATTAAATAGCAGGGCTGTTCGAAGCCCAGGACAATTTTTTTGAAATTTTCTAGATAACTGAGATCATTTGGCTCAGTCTTATTATTAGAGTGGTTATCTGCTTTGTGTGTTTTAAGAATGCCCCCTCCCCACTTTTTTTCTCTTGCCCAAACTTAAACAAATTTTTTTGTGTATGTATTTATAATTTGGAGTCAACAGTCATTTTTGGGTTTTAAGTTTTTGTTTTCCACTTCAGGGCCATTCTCAGCATTTACCAACACCTCCTAAACCATAGTGAGTAAAGGATGACAAGAAACGAAACAGAGAAAGTGTTAGCATGTCAAGGAGAGTTCCAGTGTGGAGGCTGTTGTCTTACGGCGTGGTAGAGGCCATGCTTCTGCAGACTGTATTCATCACCCACTTGGATTCTGCTTCATACAGATTTTGGTTTAGGGCATATGGTATCATCTTTTAGCTGGCTTAAAAAAAGTTTACACCAAATGTACTCTTTGATAAATCCTCGAAAATAAGTTTATATTAATCCAGATAATTCTCTAGATCAGAAATTTTTAAAATTCTGAAGGAGGTGTATGTAACAAACATAAAGGAATGAAGGAGATCATATTTAGATAGTATTGCCTTTAAAATCGCTGTGTGAGCATAAAATACACATATACAAATAAGGTAGCCCACTGGCTGGCTGCGTATGACTCTTGTTTTATATATACTTTATTTTCTGGCAGTAATAATGCTTAACTGGATAATAGAGCTTTCTGTTTCCCAGTCCCTGAGAAACCAACCTCTCAGCTGTAGGCCCCATTTTTAGCTAGGACAAATCTCATCTTATTTAACCAATCTTTCCATAACTTGAGGAAGTTATTGCTTTCTGTGGTCTCAATTGCCTAGTAGAAAGTCATTTAATTTAAGTCCTAGGACCCCTGGGGAAAATCCCAATTGGTTACCGTGCCTGTGGTCTAAATAAGGTGCTAATAACTAGCTACTCTCACAAGAAGAACCAGTTTTAAGGTCTTCACCCACACCACCTTAGTTAAACTTGAAAATTTCCCGTTTGTTTTGGCAAGAAAGACAATTCAGTTCTGCTATTCCGAAATATTATTAGAAAAACTCTGACGGTGAATACAATTTAATTCCTGAATAGGACTCTTACTGGGAGAACTGACTGAGTATATTATATATTGACTTAAGCATATATTGTGATATTTGCAAAGAAGTTCTGAAATCCTATGGTATCCATTAGGTATTGCTTCTTTTTTAAAATTCAAAACCCATAAAACTGTCATTTTCAAAAATAAGGTTTGATATTTAACTGCATGTTCAGCAGAATTTATTAATTGGAGGCTTCTCCAATTCAGGCATGGACAGTTGTCCAGGAACCTGCAAAGGCTTCATGTTGCAAAAGTATTTAAGCACATAATAACTATACCTTTCACCTGTGTAGGGCATTATATAGATAACTCATTCTTTTTTTTTTTTTTTAAGATTTTATTTATTTATTGGACAGAGAGACACAGCGAGAGAGGGAACACCAGCACAGGGAGCGTGAGAGGGAGAAGCAGGTTTCCCACTGAGCAGGGAGCCCGATGCAGGGCTTGATCCCAGGACCCTGGGATCATGACCTGAGCCAAAGGCAGACGCTTAACGACTGAGCCACCCAGGCGCCCCTAGATAACTCACTCTTCAAGAACTTATTAGGTGCCGGGGTGGTGCAGTCAGTTAAGTATCTGGCTCTGGTTGTGATCTCAGGGTCCTGATCTCAGGGTCATGAGATTGAGCCCCACGTCAGGCTCCATGCTCAGTGTGGAGTCTACATAAAACTCTCTCTGACGCTCCTGCCTGTACACACACTCTGTCAAATAAATAAATCCTTTAAAAAAGAGCATTTTATTAAGGCATATTATAAGTACACTGCCTTTCTAGCTATAAATAAGCCTCTCTATTTCCCATGAGAGCTTATTATTATCCTCTTTATGTGGAAGAGTAAATGGAGGCAAAGATTGAGCATTACTAGTAGGTCCGTTGACTGCCTGATTAGTATATTGTGAAGGGATTAATACCTTTGAATAGTTTATAACTTTGATATTTATGACTCATCTCCAGTAATGCTTGATTCTTTGTCATGTCAGCAAAATGGAATCATATTTACATTTATAGTGAAAAGATATCTTCTTTAATGGCTTTAAAACGTGGCCAACCAGTTTCTGATACGCCTTCATTTAGAGGTGACATCATTACCATCTTACTCAGAGTCAGGGCTCTGTGATTGCTTGGCCAATAGAATGTAGTGAAGATCACTTTGTGTTGGTCTTTGGCCCAGGCTTTAAGAAATGGCAGCTTCCATTTCCCATCTCTTGGGATGCTTGCTCTTGGAAGCCAGCCGCCATGCCGTGAGGAAGCTGGAGCAGCCAGTGCAGCAACATCGTGGAGCACCCAGTGCAAGTGTTAGCTGTACTTCTAGATCATAGCCAGCTTCCGCTTGCTCGGTATGAGGGGACCATCCTGAAAGTGGATACTCTAGTCCACAGATGAGCTATTTCTGTTGATCCCTGACCAGATGACAAATTTGTAAACAAAGTAAATGATTATTCATGTTTTCAAGCCACTAAATTTTGAGGTGATTTTGTACCTGCTTTCAGAAAATGGCAACGTTCCCAGGCCCCTTCTCTTCAGTGCGGCAAAAGCTAGGCGTTACTTCAAATCTCAACCTTTGATGCTGTTGGCTTACAAGGAAGAAGGTGAACATACCAGATTTATGGAGGAAGCCCCCAGTTTTCACTAGATATTGGTGGAACTGTAATTGTCCTAGGATGATGCATTACGGCCTAATTCTGTACTAATGAATCCCATTTCCTCGTCTGTAATATGAGAGGCTTGGATAAATGTTCTCTCAGCTCCTTCAGGTCTAATATAATACTGCTTGTGATTCTAAAACTTAAGCTGCTCCGTTTGAAAATCCAAATGCCTATTGCCCCCCAGAAAGAATCCAGCCTTCATCATCGGAATATTCTTCACTTTTTAGAGACTGTTTAATTCCTAAGAAGGGTTGAAAGTAGTTTACTTGATCTGTACCTGATGTTCTCCAGTTCATGACAGCTATTCAACCTAAATTTAAAACCACAAACTAGAAAGGACCCAGAGCTAAGATGAGGAAGCTCTGATGGGCAAGTGAAAATGGGGCCGATAATATTTACCTCACGGGTTTTTTTTTTTTTTTAGAAGAGATAACATATCTTAAAGCTTATAGTTAAGGGCCTGACATTTAACAGACACCCAGACATTCCTTTTTTCCTGAGAAGCAACCCAGGCTAAGCAGTTTTTGAAAGGTAAAATTTTGGTCACGTTGTTGCGTAAGCTACTTTTCCTAATTCCACAACAATTTTTTTTTTAAAGATTTTATTTATTTATTCGACAGAGATAGAGACAGCCAGGGAGAGAGGGAACACAAGCAGGGGGAGTGGGAGAGGAAGAAGCAGGCTCATAGCAGAAGAGCCTGATGTGGGGCTCGATCCCATAACGCCGGGATCACGCCCTGAGCCGAAGGCAGACGCTTAACCGCTGTGCCACCCAGGCGTCCCAAATTCCACAACAATTTCTATAGTCTTAAATGCTGTACATCAAAAGGTTATTATTTAATATATTGTACTTCTTTTGTCCATCTGCTTGTCTGGTTTTTGCTTTAAGAATACGAGCCAAGATATGTGTGATGAAAAATTTATTCTAAGATAATTCCTGAAGAGATGAACTATGGCATGGCATTTTATAAAATTCACAGGAGGAGTTTGTAGTATTCTCTTATTGGGCAAATGTTGATTAATAATATATTGTTGTTGGGGCCCCTAGGTGACAGTCGGTTAAGCATCTGCCTTTGGCTCAGGTCATGATCTCAGGGTCCCCGGATTGAGCCCCACGTCAGGCTCCCTGCTCAGTGGGGTGCCTGCTTTTTCCTCTCTCTCTGCCCCTCCCACCTGCTCATACTGCTGGTCTCTCATGAGGTTGTGGACAACATGTCAGCCAGTGCTTCAGTCATCTGGAAGTTTGACTGCAGCTGGAGGATTTGCTTCCACTGTTTCACTCAGATGCTGCAAGTTGGTGCTGACTATTAGGAGATTTCATTTCCTTGCCATGCTGATTTCTCCATAGGGTTACTTCAGCATCCTAATGACATGACGTTTGACTCTCAGAGAGCAAGGAGGAGCAGTGTGTTTTATGACCTAGACTTGCAACTCAAACTCTACCACTTGTATGCTATATTATTAGTCACACAGGTCAGCCCTGTTCATTTTGGAAGGGAACACCCAAAGGCTAGCTAACTAGGAAGTAAGAATCATTGTGGACCATGTTGAATAATAGTTAACATGTCAAGTTTTAGCTTAGTCTCTTTCCTCTTATGACTATGTATATTCTCCATGGATGAACCCATCCACATACCATCACATACTTTACATACCATCTTTAAGCCCATTACTCCCAAATATATAAATAATCCCAGATTTCTCTTCTGTTCTTCAGACTTCAATGCATAATACCTACTGGGCATTCATTTTACCCAAACGATATTTATTGAGTAGTCACTAGGAACTAAACCTTCAACTAGTCTGGGTAAACAAGACAGACCTCCTGCCCTCAGGGAGATTACCTTAGTTTGGTGAAGCAGGAGGAAAATAAACAAGCAAATAAAGACTGTAGTTTGTGGTTAATGTAATCAAAGCAATATAGTGCTGTGATAATAGTGGGGGTGTATGGTAAGGGAGGACAGGAGACAGAGGGTTAGCTATTACAGATGCAGTGGAAAAAGATGGACTCTGAGCAAGTGACATTTAAGCTGAGACTGGAGGGAGAAGATGTGAAGGGGTGTGGGGTAGAAACTGTTCCAGGCACTGAGAACAGCGAGTGCAAAGGCCCCAAGGCAAGGAAGAGCATAACGTGATATAGAACTATTGTGAACTGGAGCACTGAGTGAGAGAGAGTGGCAAGTGATAAAATTGGTGACGTAGGCAGGGACTAGATCACTTAGGTCCTTGTAATCTAGAGCCTTATAATACATGTCATGGGTTTTGAGTATAATGGGAAGAGGCAGGCATTTTAAGCAGGATCCAGTCATATAGTAAATATATATATATATATTGTAACAAGTCCATATGTAAAATTGTTATTCTCTTGTCTACTGTGAATTGCTAGTCCTACATGCTCCTGAATCACTGAATAGCAGCACCGTCCACCATTTAAGAGTATAGGCTCTGGTGTTAGGCAGACCTTCAATCCTGGCTCTACGGCTTACTAGCAAGGAGGTCTTGAAAGCATTATTTATTTTGTCTCATCTCTAATTTCCTCACCTTTAAAGTGGGAATTGTGGTGAGGATTAAATTATCTGGCACTTGGTCATATTTGATACATGGTAGCTAGGATGATTATTTTCTTTAAGCAGTGAAACTGGGCCCTCTGAAGGGACCAACTCACGTTCCTTATTTTACTTATGAAATAACTATACAAATCCTATTTTCATGGCCAGCAATTTAGAATACAGAATCTGGTACAGTGTAGGGCTTTTACTACATGGCAAAATAATTCACTATATATGTCATGTGCTAAAACAAGACTTAAAACGTTAGGAAAAATTTTGAGATTAGCTTTATCGTCCATCCTCCCCAAATTGGCTTGAGACTCTTGTTTCTAGTCTGTGAATTAGCTGGGTTCATTGTGACTAGGCTTTGAGTACAAGCCCGTGTTCTAGTCCAAACTTTCACTCACCGTCTGATACTAAGCCCAGTATTTCTTAATACGAAGTTCAGTATTTTTTATTGTATATTCTTAAAAGTAATAGTTCCTTAGTATTTATGTAAAAAACTGATTTAATGGGGACACTGCCTATGGTTTTCTTCTCTTGGAGACTTAAAATTGTGATGAACGGCTAAGGCTCTATGGAAATCTGTTTAATGGTGTTCAACTCAGTTTTTTCAAACATATTTGAAAAATATTGTTTTCTATTGCCCCTATTTTGGGACTTTATTTTGGGCTGATTTCTCATTCTCCTAATTTGCATATCCCTAAGTCTTTATTCCACTTGCACTCAGCCCTGGTCAAGTTGCATCAGTTTTCCCATCCTAATTTTTCTTAATCCTACCTAATTATCTTATTCCCATGTGGCCTGTTTACCTGCTTTTCCTTACCACTGCCAGTCTTGCCTTTGTTCATGTCTTTTCTGGCCTCTAGATTTATTGGTAACATTTAATTTTTTTAATTTTTATAATCATTCTCCAAAAAACCCTGTGTTTTCTAGGTTATTATACCAATGTCTTATAAACTCTCTTTCTTAGCGGCCTCAGAAATTAGAGGTGTTTAGCATTAAATTTAGTTCAGTTGTTGGTACAACTCTACATCTCTTAATCAGGCATCCTTTTCATATTACCCTTAACTGAACACTTGAGTATCAAGGAGTTCATTATGTCAGAGGGCAGCCTTCTTCATTTTGGACCGCCCCAATTTTTAGAAAATTTTTTCTTATACTGAAATCAAATGTGCCTCCTTATCATTGGTGGACCTACTTTAGTCCTTGTGTTAAGTTGTTGTCACGTCCTTTCTATGTCATGTCTTTTTTAGATATTTCCTGATACTTGAATATTCTATGTACTCATTTTAATTAGTATATACAATGAGGAGGCTCTTTTTTTTTTTTTTTTTTTTTTTTTTTTTAAAAAAAAAAGGGGGTTTTTTTTTTTTTTTTTTTTTTTTTTTTTTTAAGAAATGGGTTCTAGTAACACTTATACCCACAACTTAAATCTTCTTTCCATCAAATTAGCATTAAGTTTGGTTTGGATTGCAGCTGGTCACACTACCGTGATCAGAGGCGGGATCATGCAATAGAAGGCAGCCACTCGCTGCAACTCTAGGAAAATCTTGAAATAAGTGAAGCTTGTTTGATGCATCAAACTTGCTTTTTCTGGACTCCTTGCTCCATTGCATGGATTCCCTTCCTTTTTTTTTTTTTTTTCTTTATGTGCCCAGAACTTACTTGCTCTTTTCCTCAGTTAAAAAATGCTTTCAGGAAAAGATTTGGTTTTATTTACTTGTATATTTGTTGAGTCTGTAATGTGCTGTCATTCTCAAGTTCATATACACTTAAAGCATTACACCAACCGTGGGTTGAAAGGCATTGCTCTCTTGTGTGAAAGGAAGTGGAAGTGTCGAAAACCAGGTGAGAGAAATTTTGGAGGGCTGGGCAATAGATTGATATTGACTTGCTTAAAATCATACAAATATTTTGGTTGCCTGTTTTCTTACATTTAAGCCTATTCCTATAAATTCCTCTAAACATTGTGTTTCTTTAAATAAATTCTGTAATGCGCCCTGCCTAAGGATTCTCACCTACAATGTTTCTTACTTTAAATCAATGTGCTTCTGATATCAAATGAGAGTGAATGCATAAAATCCTGGGATCTGGAGGTGTGGTTTTGAAGAACAGTGCTCAGGATGAAACTGTTTCCCCTGGGAAAGTTTTTCTTCTCTTGTACACTAAAAATTAATTTAATTTAATTCAAAAGATAGATGAAAATGGAAAATCACTGTGAAAGTTTTTTCCATGCAGGGAAGTAATGGAGGCACAGCACTAATCTAGAGAATAACTAATCCCTTCTGATGAATGACACATAAATAAATGCATTCCAAACAGACCGTTTATGCATGTCTATCTCTTATTGTTTCAGGGTCGCTTTAATACTGAAGCATTTTATTATAAATGAAGCTGTCCTATACAATATAGACTCTCACAGAGAGACACTAACTCTAAATTCATCACTGAAATCAGCCCAAGAGAATATCCTTCTTAACTAGGTATTTTGTGAGTATACAACTTAATATTTCATTGTGATATACAGTCAAGGATTCTGAACAAAGATGAATATAATTTATTCAAAGTCACCTTCAGGCAAATGGCAGTTTTGGATGAAAGTAGAAACGCCTATTTCTTAATCATAGTTTCTTCATTTTTCCTCATAGTCCTAGGAGTTCTGACACCAGATGCTGGTGGTAAAAATTAATATTGGGTGATACTAAATATATTCTTGTGAGATATCCTTTCCTTTTGCAGTAACTTTTTGAGATTTTTTATAATTGTGACCACCACAAAACTACCCCTAAAATTATTTCAGTCTGCATTTTCTATTCATGTAGGTTGATATTACAGTATTTCCTGGCACCCATCTAAGTCATGACAATTGTTATTTCAGAGACTTTAACTTTGTTACTAAAGCACATCTTAATATAGTTGAGAAGGCGTTACTGGATATGATAGTGCTTTCAACCTTTTACTAAAACTTATATATTGAGAATCAGCATTGAAAGCACACAGTACCTAAAGCCTTAAAATCATTTAACATGCGGGGCGCCTGGGTGGCTCAGTCATTAAGCGTCTGCCTTCAGCTCAGGTCATGATCCCAGGGTCCTGGGATCGAGCCCCACATCAAGCCCCACATCGAGCCCCACATTGAGCCCCACATCGAGGCCTGCATTGGGCTCCCTGCTCAGAGGGAAGCGTGCTTCTCCCTCTCCCACTCCCCCTGCTGGTGTTCCCTCTTTTGCTGTGTCTCTGTCCAATAAATAAATAAAATCTTAAAAAAAAAATCATTTAACATGAAACTTGAAAAAAAAATACAGTTTAAAATTCATGTGATTAAAATATGTGACTCAGGCATCCAAAAGAAAATTGTTTATGTTTGCAGACTAAAACCTGTATTATTGTATACACTGCTTGTATGATGATAATTATTAGCCAACCATTTTATGGCTCAACGGTTAGTTAGAGAACACCTATAATCTGTGAACTTGGGAATCCAGACTTAGAGAGGTAGTAGCGGGGTAGAATCAATATTTAGGACACACTGATTATATTTGATGTTTTATATGCTCTGGAAATTGGTTTATCTTTCCTATTAGCTGCTGCTTGATAAGTGGCATAATCTTCCTTATTCATTTTGGGTTTGGTTACATGACTTGTTTTGGTGATTGGAATATGGGTAAAAATGAAAGCATTCAGTGCTCTGAGGTTTTAAGAGGCTTTGTGGGTATCCAGTTGCCCTCTTACTCCTGTTCCTGAACTAAGTACTGGGTTCAAGAATAACACAGAACCCCAGTTCAGTGAGGAGAGCAAGAAATAAATATTTGTCCTTGAAAGCCATTGAAATGTTGAGGTTGTCTGATGGGATATAACCTTAGGAAAGTTTTATTTCTATGCTCTTAAGCTTCACAGCCATTGTATGAACTACAGGTAGTGTTTTCATTTCACAGATGAGGAAATTGGGATGTCAAAGGGGTTTAGCCTTTTTTTCCATGACCACATTCCTTGGAAGTGGCAGATCTAACCTGGAGGTCAAAATATTCACACTGCACCCTGCTTCCTAAGGTAGCAGCATGGAACAGGGCAAGAGCTCTGCCTGAAAGTCAGAAAACACGGATTCTAGTCTTAGAGAAATCACTGAGTCTTATACTCTGGGAAAAGCATATAAACTGACGTCTCCGCTGGGTCATAATTCCCTTCCAGGGCTCCTGTTGTCTCTGATTAGTAGACTGTGCATACAATTGACATTTACTGAGGATTACTCTGAGTAAGATTGTCCACAGTAAATATTAGCCATGGGCCTTTAACTTCTTTCAGAGACAATGCTATTACTTTCTAATATGATGGAAATGAAAAGAAAGCATTGACTCTCAATTCTCAAAAGGTTTATATAATCTCTGAGTTGTAGACTAGGAGTAATCAGTTGTTCAGAAACAATGAAAGAAACTCCAGGGATGGGGTCTGCTTCTACTCTGTGGTGATAGTTAATGCACTTCCCCTGCAGAAGGAGCTCAGCAGTCAGTGTCTTATCTGAGTAATTTAGGCCAAAATTGCGGGTTTTAAAAATATGCTTGAATTTCATGGATATTTATGCTAACTCCTATTTCAGTGGAGATTTATAGAAAGATGTTATAGTCATGGATTAAATATGACTAACTTAAACTTTTAGAAGAATGACTTCATTCATATAAATGAGTATATGGTATAGATGAAATTTCCTTTGGGTCATGATTCACCTTTTCTATTTTCCCATTTCCACAAATATCATTTTTCTCTTATGAATCATCATATACTCATAGCAGGGAAGGTGATACAAAATCCCCAGTGCCATCAAGTCTTATTCTTGGTACCCTACAATCAGGCAGTGTTGTGGGGCTCAGTTCCACTTATTATTTCCCACAAAGCCAAGTAACAGGTTTTCTCATATACTATCTCTCTTCTACATAAGAATAAAAAGATCTTTCTAAGTTATCAAGAAATCCCCATTAGAATTACCTCTGAAACAACTTTCTTTGGCTTCCCTTACTTTTTGTTCTGTTAGATCAGAAATCTTTATTTCTTAGCTGAAAACTTCAAATTTCTCATGGGCAAAATTCAAAATTGGTTTTCTAAAACACTGGCAAAAGAGTTGCCGTGCAAAGTTTTTCCAGAAAACTTCTTACCTGTGCAACAGGACACCTAAAAATTCAACGTTTCTACTTACCTGTCACCCCACTAGAAATTCTGTTTTTAAAGCATGGTGTCTCCAAGCATTTTTTTCCATTGTGTGACTAAGGAAGCAGTAGTTCATTAAACTCCCACTAGTTATTAACATCCATTGTGAATTAGCTTATCGGATGATTTTCAACCATGCTGCTACCACACTGAGGGAATCCTCATGCTGGAAACAAGGAGAAAAGAGTCACTTATCTTGCATAAACTGTAATCCAGGGACTGTGGTAGGTGCTTTAAATGTATTATCACTTGTAGACTACATAGCAGTTTTCAATGTGAGCACTTGCCTGACATGTATGTTATTTTCCCATGTTTACAGGGGCCAGGATTCATACCTATGTTGCCTGACTTCAAAGCCCGTGCTCATCCTACTGCACCGCATTTCTAGGAGGTGTTCGAAGGAAAGTGCGGTACTTCCAGGCTCAGTCCATGGCTGAGAGAGTGTGTATTAGGAGCTGCCTGAGGAATTCAGGACTGAGAAGGTAGGGGCGGTGGAGGAAAACCAAGGGAAGGATGAGACGTGGATGGGGAACAAATGTAGCAGGGGGAGATGAAAATGCCATGATGAGTTTTTTGTCTGTGTATCATAATCTTGCTCGGAACAAGCCCTCGCTATAAGAGTATTTTTTTTAAAGATTTTATTTATTTATTTGACAGAGATAGAGATAGCCAGCGAGAGAGGGAACACAAGCAGGGGGAGTGGGAGAGGAAGAAGCAGGCTCACAGCGGAGGAGCCTGATGTGGGGCTCGATCCCATAACGCCGGGATCACGCCCTGAGCTGAAGGCAGACGCTTAACCGCTGTGCCACCCAGGCGCCCCATAAGAGTATTTTTTTATAGCAACTTTAAGCTTCATAATATGTTCATATGGTGATAGTTCTCCTATATGATTACAAGTTTAATTTTTGAGGATATAATCATATAAAACCTGTCATCATCAGGGTGCCTGGGTGGCTCAGTTGATTAAGCATCTGACTCTTGATTTCAGCTCAGGTCATGATCTCAGGATCATGATCTCAGGATCATGAAGCTTAAGATTGTCTCCCTCTGCCTCTCCCCTCACTTGCATGCTATCTCTTTCTCTCTCTCTCTCTCTCAAAAAAAAAAAAAAAAAAGTCATCGAGACAATGAGATCTTGAGACCAAATAACTCAACATGATAAAATGTTCCACAAATTTCTCTTGTGGAGTCTCCCTTTTCCTTGCACTAGCAATCTCCATTTCTACTTTCCAAGAAAATTTACCTTCTCTGTTGAACATCTACCATGAAGGAAGCACTCTTAACCTTGAACCCTTGGCTTGCCCTCTACACGGCTCTTCTCTCTCTAGATAGATCTCTGTAGTCCTGGCCTTTCCATTTCCTGACTCTTCATCAAAATTTCAGTCCTATGTTTTATCTCCTTAGGGATGTAAAGAAATCCATACTAATATTCTGTTTGTGTTAATAGTTAAGTGTTTATCTGTGTGATAACATAGGTGTACTTGGCCAGGGGTCTTTGGATAAGAGGTCTTTAAGCTTAATGAAAATAACCTATGACCTATTGAGACATTTGAAATTTAGCATTTGAAAGCTAAAGCAAATTTAGACGTGTCTGATACAATTCCATCCTTTTTCAAATGGCAAAATGAGGTCAAGAGAAATTCCTAGAATTTAGTTCTTAAATCACACTTTCAAGATAGTGAGATGGCAACTATTTCTTCAGAAATGAGGAAAGAGTGGTACAGAAAAAAATGATTCAATTCAAGCTACACAGAGGGTAAAAAACCCAACTGGAATGGGTTTCCTTTCACCCACCTTTCTTCTGATTTTCCTTAATTTTGTTTATAAAACTTACCTCTATCTTTTCAAACTCTTTTAGGTTGCAATTTCATGGATGCCCGAACCCTGAAGTAGCAGTAATTGGGCTGGAGGATGAGAAGAATTAGGGAGAACTTGCCCTTAGGTTTTAGTTGCTTTTATTTTAAAAGTCACTTTTACCTTTTTAAAGCAGTATACTGATAATGATGTCACTTGAGTAATATGAAAAATTAAGAATGAACTGTCACTATTACTTTAGTCAACTTTTGTAAATAGAACAGCTTTCCAATCAGGAACTTGATAGGCCATTAGAATTTTATAGTGTTCCCAAGCAAAAATAAATACTAAATGCTGTAAACCGATCATTTCTAAGTTAGCTATAATACTAAAATATGCTGCTCATAACATTCACTTTCCATTTGTTAGCAGGATGAAATTATTAAACATATCTTTTGTCTTTGCTTTTTCTATAGTGAATAAGAATCTTGATTTCTAAAAGGCTTGGTGATAAATTCATAACTGATAGGTAAAGAAATTGGTGTGAACAGTGATATGATAGAGGTTAGATTGGGAATTCATCATTTTTCTTGCAAAAGTACAGATTCTTATTATTATGAAAAAAGGGAGGTCAAATGACTTCAGTTGATTGACTTTCTTTTCTTCTAGTCTAGTCTCTAATGATATCTTCCAAAAGTTGTTATAGGATAAGATTTTGTATTTTGACTTGTTGTGGTATTCAATACCTCCTTTTTTTTTTTTTTCAAAATTTCAGACTAGAGATATAATCATGTTTTACGATGTATGATACAAAAAGTTGTAGCTCTGTTTTAGAAGTTTCTTATATTTGTGGGTCTCAAAGTTAAAGATTCACTAATTCACTGTGTTTATCTTATAAAAGAAAAATAGTGAATATAGAACATTTACTGTTTGCCAGATGCTGTGCCAAAAGCTCTACATGCATTGTCTATTTAATTTTTATATGAACCAACAAGGTAGATACAATCATCATTCTCATTTTAAAGATGAGGAAACTGATTTCACTCATATGTGGAATTTAAGAAACAAAACAAATGAACAAAGAAAAAAGAGACAAACAGAAAAACCAGACTCTTAACTATAGAGAACAAACTGGTGGTTTCCAGAGGGCAGGTGGGGGAGAGGATGGGTGAAATAGGTGAGGGGATTAAGAGTACATTTATCATGATGAGCACTGAGTAGTGTATAGAATTGTTGTATCCTTATATTGTACACCTGAAGCTAATATAACATTGTATGTTAATTATATTGGAATTAAAAATAAATAAGTAAATAAATAAAATTTCATTAAAAAAATTGAAGACATGGAGATTTGGAGGGATTAGGTAACTTGCCTGTGGTCACCAGTTATCAGAAAGGAGCTGAAACACAAGTCCAGGGTTGCCTGATTTCAGAGCCTGTGCTCTCATCTATTGTATTACACTGGTCGATGGATACGAAAAATGATGAGGAGAGTAGATGAGGACTAACACATTAAAGCTGGACAGAGAGGAAATCTGAAATCACATCTAATTCTCATTCTTACTACTAGTCCTAGCTCAAGATAGCAGATTTTACTCTGTTGAAAATATTCTTACTTGAAGAGTAGATAAACTTGTGGCTGATAGGAAGTAAAGTGGAAGATTTTCTTTCATAGCTGATGTCCGGTCATTGACAAGTTTTGTTGAATCTTCTGAACTTTTCTGAAATCCTTTTAATCCCCTGTATCCTCACTCCCACTAACTTAGTTTAAAAGTCCCTCTTTAGGTCTCATCTAGGTACCTTCTAGTACCACTAATCTGTCCACCTACCAACTGGTCTATGATATTCCTTCTGTATTAAGAGTAAAATCAGGCACAGCTTGTCACCAAGTTGCTTATGGACTTTGTATGAGAGACAACATATAAATAAGCAATTATATAACCATATGTTGAATCATTGATGTATTAGGAGTAAGTATGCTATGTGGGAGTATAGAGAAGTCAGAATTTTAGGGGGAGAGCCGAAGTAAAAGGTGACATTTAATGGAAATGCTAGTTACAAATATTGGAAATAAAACTAAAACATTCTACTCATAGTTTCACTGCTAATACTTATTGAGCTACTCCTTTGTGTCAGGATTCTTTCAAGTCCTTTACATACACCATCTCATTTAATCCTAACCATACTCTGTCGTAGGTGCCATTATTATCCCAACTTTACACATGAGGAAACCGAGTTATTAGAGGATTCAAGCAACCTGCCCAAGGCTACAAAGCTCATAAGGGTGGAGCAAGGAATCCAACTAAAGCAGTTGGAACTCATCACTAGTATTATTTAGGGGGAAAGAAGGCGTGAGTTTTTATGTGCATTGCATTTGAGGAGTAGAGGTGTTCCGACAGTGGGTGTGCACATCTCAGATTTAGGAGATGTGGACTTGGGAGTCATCAGACTACAGAAGTGACCTGGTGCTAGAAATGTTCATGAAAACGCCTAGGAGAATGTGAGTTAGCAAAGAGGAGGCACAAGGAGAGAAAGCTTCGGAAAGGAAAGGTAGAAGAGATTAAAAGATTAAAAGGTTACCACAGAGGATTGTTACTTGCGGGTAGATGCAGCTTGCATGGTTTGGCACACAGGGGTTAAAAGAGATCATTGATTGTCCTGAAGACCTTGCCTTAGCTCTCTTTGACCAAAGAAGTTTACTTCTCCATTTGAGACTGCATGATAGTCACTGGCCTCTGGCCCCTTGGGACTCAGCATTTGTAACCACCTAGAGCAGGGAGTGGTTAGCAACCTTTTCTGTAAAGGGACAGGTAGTAAATTCTGTTGGCTTTGTAGATCACACAACCTCTGTTGTAACTGTTGAATTCGGTCATGTGTTGTACGGCAAAAGCAGCCACAGACAACATGTAAAGAGGTAGATGGAGCTGTGTTACAATAATGCTTTATTTGCAAAAACAAACGGTGGGTTGGATTTGGTTAATGGGCTGTGGTTTGTTAACCCTTGATCTAGAGTTGCTCCTCTTGGTTTGCTGTCCTTTCAAGAATTCTTTCTCAGCTCTGGTCCTTTCCTCATTAAACACATAGGGGCGCCTGGGTGGCTCAGTGGGTTAAGTGTCTGCCTTTGGCTCAGGTCATGATCCCAGGGTCCTGGGGTCGAGTCCTACATTGGGCTTCTCGCTCAGCAAGGGGTCTGCTTTCCCTCTGCCTCTCCCTGCCCTAGCTTGTACTGTCTCTTGCTCACTCTCTCTCAAATAAATAAATAAAATCTTAAAAAAAATAAAATAAACACCTCCACATAGTTGAATGTTCTTGTACATATCCTTTATTTTCTTCTCATCTCCTCCTTCTGGTACATTCCCTAGTAAACTTCTCTGGCAAAGAAACATTTTTATTAGTTATTGTGAGAGCAGCTCCATAGGAAGGCTAAGATGAAAACTGGTAGTTTACCAAACTATGTTAATGTGAAATGTGTAGTGTTTTCGTGATCTGTTCTGTTACTACTCTAGTTTCTTAAACACTCCCCCACCCCACCAAAAAACAAATTCAAAATTATTTATTACAAAGTGAACCTGGTCTGTATTTTAGACTGTGGTGGTGTTGTACTTAATACAACAAACTAGGTTTTATTTGTTAAGCAAGCAGTGATTTTGATTCCAGTGTAGCAAAATTCTTTTGGTGTGTTTTGCTTCTTTGAGAGTTTGGTAATTTTGTGAAATAAAGGGTGTCTAGCATTTCTTAGAGGGAATCCCCATGGAAGGACACACACAGCAATTGCAAGATTACCCTGAGAACTGAGGAAACTCAGCTTACCACTGAACATTTTAACTAGAAAATGAAAGCATCCCTTGCATCTCAGTAGAACTGAAAATTGGAAAATAAGTACTAAAACGGTTTGCTTCCTGGTACAGCAAGATTTAGAAAATATTGGAAATCTGCTAAAGCATCAGTTTCCTCTGTAGTCCTTATCTTTCGGGTTCTTGCTATTGATTATGAAGTGCATTCAAACCTTTTTTTAAATTGAAAAATCCTCATTTATATACATTGATCTTTACACCAAGAGGGCTGATAGACTGAGCCTGACTTTCCAATCTTCCTAATCTTAATTGAATTGTTTATATAGCATTTCAAGCCTGCTATCAATTAAGCATACACTCTGTGATGTGTGAGTTGAGGAGTGAAATACAGTGATTTTTGTGTCAGCTCCATTTGTGATAAGAAATCAATGTATGAACAGCAGAGCCAGGAAAACATTGAAATCCTTTTAAGGTGGACATTACTTTCTATGGCAGATAGGGTAGACTTGTGCTGCCCTGTCCACCTTCAAGGAAGGTCTTGCTGCCCGGCTGTGGGGAAGCAGTCAGCAGACAGTCTGAAGGTGTTGGCTCCTTTAGGCTTGGACTCCATTGAGGTCCTGCCCTTTCAGAACAGCTCACCACTAATGATTGCATGGGATGTGGGAGTGGTGGTGGTGGTGGTGGTGGTGGTGGTGGTGGTAATAAAGACCAGACCATTGCTGCCTGATGGGGGACATTCTGTTAGACATCATTTGCTCCAGAACTCCCTGCCAGCTTTTACAATTTAACTTCTCCTTCGGCCCAATCTTGGTTCTCCTCCTTCCATTCGCAGGGTGTATTCCTCGCAAACATCCTGCACCACAAAGTCCAACTCAGCATCTGCTTGCAGAGAACCTGGCCTGTGGCAGCAGGTAATTGATCAGTAACCCTCTAGCTTCCCCATAAGATGGATGGAATTATCAGGAGGATTTGTAGTGTTGGTCCCTAATGGTGACGAGTTTTCCTGTGATTCATGGTCTCTCAATGGGTTCTCTGAGAGGAGAGGAATGACTCGAGGGAGAAACCAAAGGTAGATAATCTGGAAGCACTTTCTTTTGATCAGACGGTAGAAACTGCTAGAAATCTGAATGGTTTGCTGTCTTTGCCAAAAAAAAAAAAAAAAAAAAAGTCTTAGTGGAAAATTGATTTCCTGCATTTTTTCCTGAGGGCTCCTTTATGTTCACCCTCTTTGTCATTTCTCTAGTTCTTTCCGTACAACTCTCCCAGTTGCCACAGCTTCTGTGGGCCCAGTTATCTGCTTAGGCTCCTGTGGCACAGGCTGGATATAGGGTATAGTATAGGAAAGAAGAGGAAGACCAAGTGCCAGGAGAACTAATGTAGTTTGTCCCCAACAGAGGGGACGATGGTTCCAGTTAAAGGTTCCAAGGAATTTGCCAGTTTGGGTTCAGTCCAGCTCCTTCAATCCTGTTCCTGTTGATATGTGGGAAGGGCTAATGTTTACCAAGGACCTGAATGCCCTAGATCCTTTACACATGTTATCTTGTTTAAGTTTCAAACAAATATACAAGTTAGATATTTTAGAACTGAAGAGATTGAAGAGTAGAGAGATTTAAGTGACTTGCCCAAGGTCATTTGATATCTCTGACACTGGAGATGCTGGTAAAGAGTGATTGCAGAAGCAGGTATCACTGGTTTTCTATTATATTCATTCTTCCTTCTTCCTTAGTAAGAGAACCCCAAGTTTTAGCCAGACTCTTTGTAGTCTCAAATATAATTATTTATCTCCATTTCCAGTACACTTAGGTAAAGTTCTCACCAATGAGATTTAAGTAGCAGTGTTGTGTGGGACTGCCTGGAAGTCTCTTTTAAAAGAGGCAATGAGATTTTCTTCTTTGTTGCTTTTGTCGTACTGTCTGGAATGTGGACATAATGGCTGGAGCTGTAGCAGCCACTTGGACCATATGATGATTTTGAGAATGAAAATCATGCTCCAAGATGGGAGAAGAATGCTGAGAGCTTGTGTATGAGATAATGCTGTGGCCATCATTCCAGCTCTGAGTTGTTTACTTCCAGATTTCATATGTGTAAAAGACTTAAAAGAGACAACTTCTTTCTCTCTTTTAAGAATTTAAGCCATTCCTTTGTTGGGTTTTTCTGTTATATATAGCTGAACCTAGTCCTAGTTGATGTAAATGCTAAACCCTTTTGGCAGGAGAAGTCATTTCCTTCTTGCAACAGGAGCTTTAAAATGGCCTCCATTACACATTAATATAATGTGCTTATTTTTTGAATAACACCATTAAACTCCACATCTCCCTTCTAGCAGTAGTATATAGGAAGTAGCTTAGGGCCTTTCTGTTTAACAAATTCATTTCCCATACTTTTGTGTGACATACAGAAACATGCTTTTTATTTCTTTAGATTTTATTTAAATTCCAGTTAGTTGGGGCACCTGGGTCACTCAGTCAGTTAAGCATCCGACTCTTGATTTTGGCTCAGGTCACGATCTTGGGGTTGTGAGATTGAGCCCTGCGTTGGGTTCTGTGCTTAGTGGGGAGTCTGCTTGGGATTCTCTCTCTCCTCTGCCACTCCCCCTATTCTCTCTCTCTCTCATATAAATAAATAAATAAATAAATAAATAAATAAATAAATAAATAAATAAATCTTCAATAAATAATAAATAGATAAAATTCCAGTTAACATACAGTGTCATATTAGTTTCAGGTGTACAATACAGTGACTCTACACTTCCATACAACACCTGGTGATCATCACAAGTGCAGGCCTTAATCCCCATCACCTGTTTCACCCATCCTTCCATGCACCTCCCCTCTGGTAACCATCAGTTTGTTTTCTATAGTTAAGAGTCTGTGTCTTAGTTGGCCTCCTGCTCTCTTTCTTTTTTTCCTATGTTCATATGTTTTGTTTCTTAAATTCCACATGTGAGTGAAATCATATGGTATTTGTCTTTCTCTGACTGACTTGTTTTGCTTAGCATAATACTCTCTAGCTCCATCCTTGTTGTTGCAAGTGGCAAGATTTCCTTCTTCTTTATGGTTGAGTAATATTCCATTGTGTATATACCACACCTTCTTTATCCATTTATCAGTGAAGGACTTTTGGGCTGTTTCTGTGATTTGGCTGTTGTAGATAATGCTGCTATAAACATTGGGGTGCATGTCTCCCTTTGAATTAGTACTTTTGTTTTCTTTGGGTAAATAGTAGTGCAATTGCTGGATTGTAGGGTAGTTCTATTTTGAACATTTTGAGGAACCTCCATACTGTTCTCCAGAGTGGCTGCACCAGTTCACATTCCCACCAACAGTGCAAGAGGGTTCCCCTTTCTCCACATCCTTGCCAGCACCTGTTGTTTCTCGTATTGTTGATTTTAGCCATTCTGACAGGCATGAGGTAGCATCTCATTGGAGTTTTGATTTGTGTTTCTCTGATGATCAGTGATGTTGCGCATCTTTTCATGTGTCTTTTGGCCATCTGGATGTTTTCTTTGGATAAATGTCTATTCATGTCTTCTGCCCATTTTTTAAATTAGATTATTCATTTTGGGGGGTTTTGAGTTGTGTAAGTCCTTTATATATTTTGTAAACTAACCCTTTGTTGAATATATCATTTTCAAGTATCTTCTCCCATTCTGTGAGTTGCCTTTTAGTTTTGTCGCTGTGCAGAATCTCTTTATCTTGATGTAGTCTCAGTAGTTTATTTTTGCTTTTATTTTCCTTGCCTCCAGAGACATATCTAGAAAGGAGTTGCTACGGCTGAGGTCAAAGAGCTTGCTGCCTGTGTTCTCCTCTAAGATTTTGATGGTTTCAGGTCTCATATTTAGGTCTTTAATCCATTTTTTAAAAATATTTATTTATTTTAGAGAGAAGTGAGTGTGAGCAGGGGGAGGGGCAGAAGAAGAGGGAGAGAGAGAAGCTAGAGCAGATTCCCCACTGAGTGCAGAGCCCGAGGCTGGGCTTGATCCCACAACCCTGAGATCATGACCTGAGCTGAAACCAAGAGTTGGACACATAACCAGCTGAGCCACCCAGGCACCCCTAGGTCTTTAATCCATTTTGAATTTGTTTTTTGGGTATTGTGTAAAAAAGTGGTCTACTTTCATTCTTTTGCATGTTGCTGTGCAGTTTTTCCAACACCAGTTGTTGAAGAGACTGTCTTTTTCCCATTGGATATTCTTCCCTGCTTGGTCAAATATTAATTGACCATCTAGTTTTGGGTTCATTTCTGGGTTTTCGCAGACTTGCTTTTAACTGACATTCTTTTGATTGACAGGTATTAAACTCATAACATTCAGAGTTGCTGCCAGGGATGCAAATCTTTAGTTTCTAGTTCCTATACTCTAGTTCTCTACATCCTCATAAAAATGGCAGCTTCCACCCACTTGTATTTTAAAAGAAAACGTATGCTTCTTTGCACATATTTTAGGAAAAACGAGAGGCTTATTCTCTTATTGAGGGGAAGATTTTAACTTAGCTGGTGTGAGTGACTCGATTTCTAACCTGTGGCATTTTTGTTCTGAGGACACCTCACAACGAAAATGAACACTGTAGTAAAGCAAATAGAGATCAGTGTCAAGGAATCATTGGAATGAATGTTTGCATCTGACTCTTTGATTACAATGAGCAATGTGGTCTAGCTGGGGAATGCTGTATTTTCACAATTGACAGACCACGCAGCCTGCAGCAATCAGCAAAGGGCGGCTTATTTTGAGCAAAAACATCCATCAGACTGTGATGAGAAAAGCAGAGCTGCAATCAGCGGCCGGTTCTTCAAAGAACTGTTGATGAAAAATGGATTTTACATGTATCAAGTGGAGAAGCAACTGCTGCTCATTTTTTTTAAACCCCATTTACATGCATGGACAACAACACTAGTAACGTTTCTGAGCATGGAAAAGTGATACAGTAGTTCTTTCGTGAGTGGTACTTTTCTGTCCTCATCCAAAAATAGTATACTCAGTCTGCGGCAGGAATGTATTAGGTTTTGAAAAGGCAAGATAATAAGCAATTTCAGAGAAGGATCTAACATTTATTCCAAATGTCTTATGCAGATGTATTTTTTTTCATTGATATTATGATGGAAGAATTCTATTGAAGTAACCAATAGAATAGAGATTTTTGATAAGATTTCTACTCTTATCTACAGTAGCTTTATTCCATGTGACTAAAAAATTAGAACTGTTTAGCTCTGTAATCCTTTCACTGAAAGATAGAGCATGAAAGCTCTGTAGGCTCAAAGTTTTTGATCTAAAGAGAAAGAAAAGTTGTTCAAGTAGGAATCTTTAGCTTTCTTCTTTATATAGTATTTCCTGCTGTGGTTTGGAGATTTTTGGTTTTGATATGTGCTAGAATATTTGGAAGTTTTTCCTAAAGTGGCAGAAAGAGATGCTGCAGATACAAAATGATCTGTTTTTAACCATTAACTTTCTCTCTGCTTAAGGGCCACTAACTACATATGTAAGGAGGCATTTAGAACTGAGACCTGATCTCAGTCCATGCTGGCTGTTCTGTTTGGTTTTGTGCTGCCTCCTGCAGGGGAGCTGTGGGAAGAAAGCAAGATGATGTACTGGCTTGTGTTTATAGCATACAAAGTCCCTATTCAAAAGCATGAACTCTCTCTTCTATCTCCCATCTCCCTCTGGTAGTTACTAGATCAGGCCTTGGCTTTTGTACTTGATCAAATTCTTCTATTTAAGTCCAGAAAGATGCATTGTTTCTCTTCTATGGGTTTGCTGAAAATTAAAATAAGCAATCCCAACTGTCTATCTCTTCAAACAAGAAGAAAATTAATACTTTGACCTGAAAGAACACTCATATGCATATCAGGTAAAATAAGGTACCAGTTTCCTTAGGCATGATAGACTGACACTTTTTCCTTTTCTGCCGTGTACAATTCTTGAGGGTCTAACATGTGGACTCTGGAGCTCCGGCAAAAAAGCTATGCAGAGGTTGCTATCCTGAAAGTGAGGTTATTTTTCTGTCTTTGATTATTCTCCCAAGGTTCCATTTATATCTTATTTATAATTAGAAATATGCATTATAGAATGCTGTTGGCTGCTTACTCATTGGCTAATGCAAACATTTTATCCAAGTGCTCCTCCAATTTGTAGCACTGAAGGAGTGCTGTGGGCAGCTACTGGCTAAGTTGTAAGTAGTTTCAGGGATAGTTTAGAGGAGGTCTGGGAATAGTTGCATATATATTATCCAAGGAGCAGAGTGTCTAGAAAAAATATATCCTGCTGTTTATTATTTTTTATATTGACTTAGCCCACCAGTATCCCCACCAGGCTGAGTACCAGCACTGTTGCTCTGATTTCAAAAACTAGCTTGATGGATCAGGGGTCATGGTAGGTATGACAACCTGAGCAATTAAAATGGTAAATTCCAGACTTGATAATGTATGGACAGATGTTTGTGTTCAGTGTTAAAAATGTGTCTTGGCACAGGGAGAGAGTGGTGATCTGAATGTTTTCTTCAGAGCTCCCTGAGTTTCCTTGTGGGAGTTGAATTGAAAGTTGTAGAGCATTTCTCCATCAGTGAAACCGACCCTTTATCCTTTTGTTCTTTTGGGGTGGTAGTAGCAAGCCTATAGGACTTATGGTCCCTCATGTCTTTCAGTTCTCTATGTGGCATATTACATTGATAGCATGAGAAAAAATATGCCTGCAATTCAGGGAGAATTCTAGAGGACTCACTTCATAGTCTTTATTCTCTGAGGTATTATTGAATGACAATAGCAGTGAAACCTCAAACTGCTCATTTGGATAGGGCAGCTGTTGTGCACTTGGATACGACTATTCTTTTTTTATCAAATCTCCTGTTATTTGCATTTATATGGTACTTCTAAAGCTTTTAAAGCAATTTCAGCTTCACAATACTTGGGTGAATTGGATGAGAAGAAATACACTTCATTTTGAGGTTGAAATAAAAGACGGAAATTGTCAATGGCTCTCCTCAACAGAACAGAACAAAGTACAGTGGGTGTTCAGTTTTCCCTACCCTGATTTCCCTAGAAGCTTTACAGAGAAGACTATTAAAGAAGGGGCTCTGGTCTCAGGGTCCAGATGCTCTGGAGAAAGTGTCCATTGATCAGCTTCAGGGCTTCTGTGAATTCCCTTAGAGAATGAATTAAATATAGCCCCCTGTGCAGTTTGGACTAAGGGTTTACAAGTATTTATTAGATTCCCACAGGGCTTGAGGAACATTGCCTGGTGCAGTACTCCTCAAACCTCTGGTACACCTGCGTGAGTTGGTATGTTTGTCAAAAATTCTGGGCCACTCAGAAATTGCAAGTTAGTAAATTTGAGGTGGAGCTGTAGGTCCTTAATTTTAACACCAAATAATTCTGTTTCAGGCGAACCAAGAGAAGCATCAGCCAAGCCCCTTGAAGAGAGCCAAATAAATATGTGACTAACAGGTATCTATGGAAATGATCGTCTTAGATCGTGGAAGAGATTAAAGTGCAGGGCCAGAGAAGGTGCAGGGACTGTAATAGTGGTACAGAAGGCAATAGACTTTGTCATGTTCTTAAAACAGAATCGTATTTCAAGAAAAGCTGGGCTAGGTCTTTGAGAGAAAAGAAAACACCCTATACAAGATTTTAGAAGATCCAGAACAACAATGTTAGTATTTTAGAATTTTCTTATATATTTTTTTTATGGATTTTAAGTCAGAAAAATAGGAGCAGCTGGCAGGGAACAAATACTTGATGAAGTCATTAAATTTCAGTTATCTGGAAATTGAAACCCTGTTATTAATTAGAAGTTAAGAAGTAACATAAAGCAAAGAAGACCATTTCATTGCATTGCTGTGAGAAATGAATTAGCTGGACATAGATCTGTTCTAAAGCAGCAAATTATTTGTGGGATTTTCCCATTTTTACAAACCCATGAAAATATGAGAAGTAGAGGGATTTTATTTTGTTGAAGAGAGACTTCTGTTTCAGTGTGTTTGCTGAGAAGTTCTGTGAAACTGTTACTCTAAGTACAGTCAGACCTGAAGGGGAAACCATCCAGATTAATGTTAACTGATAGGTGGGCAGCTGGAGGAATGCAATTTGCCCCACCCCCACCTGATCTTCACACTTTCCTTCAGGAACTACTCATGTCAACGCCTGACAAAGTCCTCTTGTTACTCTGTCATCATCTACGCTACCAAATATACTTTGACGTGTATGGCACCACACTTAAGGAAAATTGCTTCATGAACTTTTATTTAAAGCTATAATAATGTTAGCTCTATGCCTTCTTTGCTGGTTACTTTGTCATTTAGTTTGGTTGTAAGAATATGATGCGATGGTGAGTCAATTGCTCTGAAACCTCACTGCAATCTGTAAAGTACTATATTCGTAAAGCACCTTTTGGGAAGTACACAGTGTCTTTTTGAAGAGATTCTTTTAAGATTTAATGGAATGTTTTTCTATAAATGTATTGACACACACTTAAAGCACAGAATACTGGAGCCTGGCAAGATCTTTTGAGAATATATGTGTGTGGCTGATGAAACGCCATGATTTGTTTGGAAAAAAGCTTTTAGGAAATTAAATTGCATTAAAAGAGAAATGAGCTTTCTTAATGCAGGCATAATGTACCCTAATGTAAAGCTGTAGCAAATTATCCTGAAGAGAGACTTTGAGGAAAATAAAGAGGGGTCCTGTCTAAAGGAATCTCTATCCTTTAGGTTGGCCTGAGCCAACAGAAGCCATCTTTCCCTGGTCCAGTTATTTTGTGTTTCTTCTTCTCTTCTTTCAACCTCTCAGCCCTGTCCTCCCCTTTCCCTCAAAGTCTCATTCCAGGAGGTATGGTTTCCAGGAGAAATGAGTTAGTTGGACATAGGTCTGTCAACTACCTAAAGTCTTGGAGGCTATCAACTAATGGTCTACCCCACTCTGCTCTCTAGCCCCAAGTGCTTCATATCTCTCCCACCTGAAAAATATATAGACCACCCCTGAAGACTCCCCAAAGTCTCATCCCATTGAGGTGCCAGTTTAGGCTTAAAGTCCGGGATGATACCATCGAGATTAGGTCCAGGCATGGCTGAGGCAGATGAGTGCAGTTCCTCATGTGCCACTCCTAGAATTGTGGCTCCACAATTATGTTTAGTTATAGCTGCCTGTAACCGAATCAGCAAAATCATTCTTTGCCTCTCAGCTTCTAGTTTAGAAATGCAGCAGCATATGTGGGGTGCCTGGGTGGTTAAGCGTACAACTCTTGGTTTCAGCTCAGGTCATGATCTCAGGGCTGTGAGATTGAGCCCCGTGGTGGGCTTTACACCCAGTGGGGAGTCTGCTGGAGATTCTCTCCCTGTCCCCTCTCTCTCTGCCCCTCCCCCCATTACTCTCTCTCTCTCAAATAAATAACTAAATCTTTAAAAGAAAAAAAAAAGAAATGAAGCATGTGTCTTCCTTTCCAATGGTCAATAGGATTTAGTCTGCTTACCTTAAGGCTTTCTCTTCTTATGTAATTTAAAGATTTCCTTCTTGCTCTTTTCTCAGAACAGATATAGAGGAACTTACTGTTAAATTGTAGTTTTTCCCTGTGATAAATGCCAATTTCCTTTTAACTTTCTCCTCCCAGATGTTTCAGTTACCTTTTCCCTAAAACTGCATATACATTAGAAACACCCCTGAATTTGGTGAGTTAAGTCAACAGTAATTCATTATTTCTCACTATTTTCTCAATGTGTTTGCATGCAGGTTAGAGCTCTAAAGGTGCCTCTTGGTTCTCTTCCCTCATCACCACCTCCATCTTGCTGTCATCATCGAGGGCCTTTGCATGTGGCCTCTTTCTCCGAAGTATAGTCTGAACTTCCTTACATCATGGCAGCTGGGTTCGAGTAGAGCCCACACAGAATCTGCAAAGTTTTAGAAGTGCTAGGCCTGGGGCTGCTGCTCCTGCCTCTTCTATGTGTTAAAGCCAGTCATGAGGCCAGCTCTGAACCAAAGAGAGGGACTATAAACCCCATCTTTTAAGGAGAGGAAAGGAATGTGAATACAAGGAGAGGAGGAGTTGGTGGTGGTCATCTTTGGGGACTATCTACTACATCCATTCTTCCTGGTTTTATTTTCTCCTAAGCTGTTATTACTCTGTAAGCTGTTATGTACAGTTTAGAAAGTTGGGGACTTTTGTCACCTTTATTTACTGCTACATATGTCCAGATCATTGCCTGTCACATAGTAGGTTCTCATATATTTTTTTTGAAATGAATGATTAGTCCTATAGCTACTTTTGGGATACTTTTCCTGCTCTCTTTCCTGGGCATTTATTATCTATGTAGTCCCTCATGGCAGATTTTAATTCTTGTCATTAGTAGTCTATAAAATATAGAAGACAAATATATAGTTACATTAAATAATATGAATATATATTTAAGACATGGACAGGAAAACAGGAGTAAAAGAAACACATATTAGATTTAATATCATGATAAAGTATAGAAATATCCCATACTCTAGGATACTAAAGAAATCTAAGTGCAGGCACCTGATAATATTTGTCAAATAAAAAGGAAGAATTAAAAATTTTCCAGTATTTTTAGGGTATTGGGGAACCAAAGGCTGATGTAAAATTATCTGTTTTTATTGATCTGTGTCTTTTCTTTCTTTACTCCATTCTAGTGTAATTTCTTCTCATTCCTTTTCATTTTGCCAATGCCTTTATCTAAGTTACAAAAATTTCTTGGAAATTTCATTGGAAATGTATAAGCACTTTCTCTCAATTCCTACCTCTAAGTCTCAGTTCTCCAGTGACACTTGATTTGGCAGTATATGATTATTTTAACTCTGATTTTATTTGGCCTGTAGCTTCCTGGTGAAATCTTTGCAGCAGGGAATCTCCTGTTGCTTTGATATAATCTTGTGTTAGAAGAAGAATTGACCATAAGTTGGGCCCATATCACAGTGCCATTGATTCCAGAAACCACATTTACAAATAAGCCTAATTTTTTTTCAAGTCACACCTCATGTAGTAATGAAAGATATTTGGGTGACATATAAAAATCATATTAATGGATGGTTTCATCTAGTGTCTATAGCTAAAATTGCAAATGAATTCAGTGACTACTACATGATTAGTTGTGCAGAATGAAAACAGCTATTATTTGCTTATAGGGTTTCTGTTTAAGCAAGTGAAATATCACAGCCATGGGATAATTGGTGGCAGGATTTTCTGGGTGAACTTTATTTTTTTATTTTTATTTTTTTTAAAAGATTTTATTTATTTATTCGACAGAGATAGAGACAGCCAGCGAGAGAGGGAACACAAGCAGGGGAAGTGGGAGAGGAAGAAGCAGGCTCCCAGCAGAGGAGCCTGATGCGGGGCTCGATCGCATAACGCCGGGATCACACCCTGAGCCGAAGGCAGATGCTTAACTGCTGTGCCACCCAGGCGCCCCGTGGGTGAACTTTAAAATAAATAAGGAGAAGGAGGAAGGTGAAACATATAAAGAGGGATATTTAACTAGTATACTCAAAGCAAATGTTGAGAAAGAAGATGGAAGGGTCCTGAAACATCATGAGACATTTATGAATTATTAAAAAGAAAACCATATTATCATCCTTTCATGTCAAGAATAATAAAATAATAGTATAAATTGAGAGCATGCATAAACTTTTGGAGGAGAGTAGAGGCAGATTCTGATCATAAAGTTGATTGCTTTTCTGAAATAAAATTAGGGTATACAGGCAATCAGTAGATAAGAGTATCTAATCACATTTTTTTTTTGCGCTAAACAAGTTAATATCTCTGCCAGTTTATTTCTAGAAGGATAATTTAAAGCCTTGCTTACAAATCAAAGTAAGAGGAATCACTAAGTATCCTGCATCAGAGCAATTTGAAACATTGTTCTTTCTTATCTCCCAACCTTGATTTAAGGAATCAAACTTTGGGACAAAAAGGCTGGAGTTTTTCCTGTATTTTTACCTATTGAATTCTGTGTGTTTGAATGCATCCCAATGAGGATTTTGGTCAAAATGAGAATTATAAAACAAGTTTGTATGGTTTTAAGACCCTTTCAGTCTATAGAATGAGAACCTCCTCTCTCATTTTTTTTTTTATTGGTGAAAGTGGGTCTGTGGTATTCTGACCGTTCTTTTGGTCTAGACATGCCTCATGCCTGGAGGCAAAGACCTGTTGAACTGGAGGCTCAGATAAGTGTCCTCTCTGGGACATAGTTACAGTTTGAACATTTTTTGGTCATGATAAAAAAGTGATCTTAGATTTGGAGAAATCAGGAGAAAAGGGAACATTGCTTCAAGAGTGTGTGCTGCTGGGAAATGCTCTTGCCAGTCATGGAGAATTCAGGGAGAAAATGCAGTCATCATTCATAATCATTTGTTGATATCTATATCTATATCTATCTATCTATATATCTATATATATGTTATATAGATATATATATATGGCATTCTTGAGGCACTAAAGGAGAAGAGGAAATGCCCACCCATACTTCTCTCCTCTTCACCCTCAAAACTGTGAAGTAACCAGAGATGGGTTATACCATTTTTTTTTTTTTTTGGAGAAAGATAAACTTACATGGATGTTGTAGAAATAAAATTCTTTGTTAGCAACAATGAATGATGCTTTTTTCATTCTAAGCCTGTTCATTTTTACTATAGAAATATTAATTTAACATAAATATTTATTTTATTTATAGATTTAATTCTTGTCATTAGTAATCTATAAAATATAGAAAACATAAAGAAAATAACAATGATGTTTAAACCCTAAATCTAGAGGTAATAGCTGCTAAGACTAGTACATTTTCCTCCAATATTTTTGAGCACACAAACTCACACATTCATATATACATACTTTGTATAGTTGCATCTGTCTATATTTTTACATATTTATGTATTGCACTGTTTTTGCTTACTTTATATTATGGACAATTTTTACATCTTTATTTATTTTTTATTTTTATTTATTTATTTTTTTAAAGATTTTATTTATTTATTTGACAGAGAGAGAGACAGCCAGCGAGAGAGGGAACATAAGCAGGGGGAGTGGGAGAGGAAGAAGCAGGCTCATAGCGGAGGAGCCCGATGTGGGGCTCGATCCCATAATGCCAGGATCACGCCCTGAGCCGAAGGCAGACGCTTAACCGCTGTGCCACCCAGGCGCCCCACTTTTTACATCTTTAAATACTCTCTGTAAACATAACTTATAAAGGCCCAATGCTATTTCATCATAAGATTTATCATAACTTATGTAGTACTCCCTTATTATTGGGTATTATATTAAATTTTTGTAAATAATGCTATAACATTTCAATGCATAAATATTTATTATTTATATTTAATATTTTCTTGGATTTTACTCTTAGAAGTGGAAATACTGGTTAAAAGGCGTAAATATTTTCAAAGTTGTTCTTGATATCTGTTGTTAAATTGCTTTCTGCAAAGATTATACCAATGTATACTAACCAGTACTAATGAGATTCTTCCTATCATGTCATTGCCAATGGTGAAAATCATCAATACCTGTGTTTTAGTTTTTTTCCATTGAGCAGTTTGTTTTGATTTGTCACCCACTTACATTTCTGCTTTGGAATTGTTTATCCCTGTTTATTTGTCCGTTTGTTTATGGGACTTTAATGTTTTTCATTATCAGGAATGTTAATTTCTAAAGTTAAAATAGTAGCTCATGCACTAAATTTAATTTTAGAAAAATTCTAGGAAAGCATCTAATCTGCTCATCAGTTAAACAGTTCAGACAGTCTTTACCATCTTTACAAATATTATGATGGAAAAGTGCAGGTTGCAATGATCATGTCATTCTGCTTGTCAAAAGTCTTTAGTAGCTCTTTAGCACACAGAGTAAAATCCAAAGCTCCCTAAAATGTAAATGCAGTGTGTCTTTTCATCTTTTCCCTTAATACACTATTCCTCTGTCTGTTAGTATTCTTCACCTCTTTCTGGACGCCTCCTATCTCCATTAAACTTAAATCCCTGTCATATTAGAAAGACTGTTTTCTGTTCTTCAACCTGCTCCATATAGACTCTCTCTGTGTTATTAAATCTATCTCAAGCCTGCTTATCTAAATTATTTAAGGCTGTTTGTGTTCCCCCTCTAATTAGGCCTTCCCAGACATCCTCCAACCAGAAATAATCTCTTTCCTTTGATACCTCATCATACTTGGTAAATCTCTTAGAACACTTTGCATTGGGGATGGCATTGGTGTCCCTAAACAGTGGATAACTGATGTCAGGTATCATTAAACTTACTTGAAACACTTCACTTCCTTGTTTTCTATTTTTCCCAGCCCCACTTTTCTTCACCCCTGTCCCTGTTCTGCTTGGCTTCAGTAGTCAGGGATTTTAGTCTCATAACCACATCAATTCCTCTTTTCTGTTGTCTTTGTATTGACCTGGCAAAATCCCAAATCTGGATGAATCCAAGTATCATTTTTACTTGTGTACCAAGACTACTGATCACATCTGGAAAAATGTTGCAACTCGATGGGCCCTTAAATTTTCCTTCTTTCTGCAGTAATTATTTCAAGACTTCCCCCACCCCCTGGCCTCTTTTCTCATCTCTCCACTCACCACGGCCTACTTCCTCTTAGGAAATCACATTGATTTTTTTTTTTTTTCTGCTCCACAGAGAAAATAGAAGCCAGGGCAAGATCTGCCTCAAATTATTATCACCAAATCCCAAACTTACTTTCCTCTACCATCCTCATTCCTTCCCTTCTTTGCTCCTTTAATAATGGAACAAGTATTTCTTCCAGTAAAAGGCAAGCCCTCCATCTGTGCTTTTTTAACCCTTCCCACCTACAGAGGAAGAACCTTGTTCTAGAGCAGTGGTTCTCAAGCTTACATCTGCTTGATTACTTGCAGGTTGTTGTAAAAACCCATACTGCTGAGCCCCACTCCTAGAGTTTCTGATTCAGTTGGTCTGATGAGGCCTGAGAATTTGCATTTCTTTTTTTCATTTTAAAAGATTTTATTTATTTATTTGAGAAAGAGAGAGAGAGAGAGCTTGAGTGGGGGTGGGAGAGGCAGAAGGAGAGGGAGAAGCAGACTCTCCGTTGAGCAGGGAGCCAGATGGGGCTTAATCCCTGGGATCATGACCTGAGCAGAAAGCAGACCCTTAACTGACTGAGCCACCCAGGTGCCCTGGGAATTTGCATTTCTAACAGATTCCCAGGTGACGCTAATGCTGCTGGTCTAGTAACCACATTTTGAGAATCTCTGGTTAAGTCAGGGTTTTCCAGAGAAATAGAACCAACAGGATTTATTTGTTTGTTTGTTTACTATAAAGAATTGACTCATGTGGTTATGGAGGTTGAGAAGTCCAAGATCTGCAGTTGGCAAACTGGGACCCAGTAGTGATGGTGTAGTTCCAGTTTAAAGGTTGCAGATTTGAGACCCGGGAAGAGGCATTTTCAGTTTAAGTCTGAAGGCAGGAAAAGCCAATATCCCAGTTTTAAGGCAAGCAGGTAGGAGGAATTTTCTTTTACTTGGGGGAGGGGCGGACTTTTTGTTCTGTTTAGGTCATCAACTGATTGGATGAGGCTCATCCACATTATGTGCTGGGGGGGCAATCTGCTTTATTCAGTCTACCAATTTAAATCTTAATTATATCCAAAAACACCCTCAGAAATACCCAGAATAATGTTTGATCAGGTATCTGGGCACCCCGTGGTCCATTTATGATGGTTACATAAAAGTAACCACTGAGGCACCTGGGTGGTTCAGTCAGTTAAGCATTCGACTCTAGATCTCAGCTCAGGTCTCGATGTTAGGATTTTGAGTTCAAGCCCCACATTGGGCTCCAAACTGGGTGTGGAGCCTACTTAAAAAAAAAAAGTAACCATCACACACCCCTATAGATTATCCCCTCTTTCTACTGTATTCTTTGTCCTTGACTGTCTATAAGATATTTCCATTCACAGATGATACCTGAATTAACCACCTATATAAAGTACTATCAGTCAGCTCCCAAACTGCTTGCTTTACATACACACATATTATCTTTCAGCTGTCATCGTACATTGCTCCTCCTTTCCCACCCAAAATTCTTAAAAGAGGTTATCTATAATTTTTGTTTCTGTATTTTCACCTTGTCTTTACTGCTGAATTCATAACAATGCATTTCGGTCTCTGAATCCCCAACTCTACCTAAATTGGATTTAACAAAGGTTTCTATGTTATTAAATGCAGTGGGAAAACATCAGTCATAATTTTGTTCATCTAGGGTGACATTTTGCTTTGTTAATCAAATCCCGCTTTCTGAAACACTCTTCCTTTGGCTTCTGGTACAACAATCTAGTGATATTCCTCCTCATTCGCCATTGTCTTTATTAGATCTTTCTCCTCTTGACCCTTAAGTTTCAGCGTTCTTTGGGGCTCTTTCATGTTCTTCATCACATAGGATTTCAGGGAATCTCATTTACTTTCACTGCTTCAATAACCATTTATATGCTGATTTACCCTTAAGTGTATTTCTTGCCTGAGTTTATACCTATATATCCAAATCCCTCTGGGCGTTTCCGCTTGAATACATTTTGTCAGGAATTTCAACATCAGCATGCTCATAATGGAATTCATCATCTTTCCCCATCCTTTCCCTCTTCCTGTAGATTTGTCTCCATTGCATTCTTTCCTGAGTCCTTAGGAACATCTAGTTTTTCAAGTTAGAGCCTCGGGATTTATCCATCACTCTTCTCTCTTTTTAATTTTCTATACCCAATCTGTAACAAAATCTCGTGCATAGCTTTTAAATATCTCTCAAATACATCCATTTCCCTTTATTGCCACTGCTGTCATCCTGATTTAGGCCATCATCATCTCTTTCCTGACGTAGAGTAATCACCTCCTTGCCTTGAGTCTTACTGCTCTGTCTCCAAAGCCAAAATGAGCCTTTAGACATCACATTTCATCATCTTCCTCTCATGCTTAAAACTCTTCCATGGCTTCCATTTGCCTTTAGGTTAATGATCCCAAACCTTAAGATCTTAAGATAACATTAAAGCCCTTCAAGATCTGCTTTGCTTTCTGTTCTAGCAACATTAGGCTTCATCAGAATGCTCCCTCTCTAGTCTGGGTCTTTGAACACACCTTTGTCTGCTGGAACAAGCTATCCCTAGCATCCAAGACTCCTTTACTACTCCCCACTTCTGGCTCTACTCACATAACTGCGAGGATTTTGAATAGTTACTAAATGTTTATGAAACTCACCTGCCAAATAGGGGCATCTCATTTAATCCCAGAGGGGGATTTTCTGACTCTTAAATGAATAAAAACATATTCTGTGTAGTGCCTACCACATAAGATGCTCACTGGATAAAAGTTATTTTCTCCAATTTCAGAAACCAAGAGGTTGGTATGGGTCTTTTCCACTAGATAGGGAATCCTCCAAATGCTTTTATTCTCTGTAAGTCTTAGGGCCATATTTTTAAATGTAGTAATTATAATGCTGCCTTTTTAATTAGAATATTGACTTAAAGAGGTGTTACCATTTCTGAAATGATCCTCAGAATTTTTTGACTACATATTTTATTGTATATTATTGGTACGTTCTTCCAAAATGCTTAGAAATTCATTCTCACTGACAAAGATGTTTTTTGGGGCTATTAAAATGTCCTATTTTCTCAGTCAAACTTTGGAGAAATTAGATATATTTACCACATAAAAGGTGGTTCTGTTTCACATCGTCTAAAAATAGGCAAATGCATAACTTTAAGGCAGATGACACAATTGTGTGATATAAATAGCTAACATTTGAGATTTATAATTGTATCCAAGCAACTCATGTATGTATGAGTCATCATTAGAAGCCTGTGTTTTAAGAGAGATATGTAAAATATTACTTTACTGGTCTGATATCAGGGAACAAGCAAGAATTTAATCATAAAAATGATTACTTGTGTAAATACTCAGTTTTTGGTAAAATAATGCAGAATGCAGTTCACATACATGATTCAAATCCCATAGACACCTAAACAATTTTCAGAGCAAAGAAACCTTGAGATGTTTTTCTAGGCTGTGATACAGCAGCAAGTTCAAAAGTGAAAAATCTCAGTAAAACATACTCTTAGTTCATGTTATAGGACAAAAAAAAAATGGTTTGAGTAAATTCAGCCTAAACAATTGGATTTTATTGACTGACTTGTGCAGGTGGAGGCAGGTGTCACGGTGAACCATCAGGTAAGCATCTCTGAAAGTACCTGCAAGTAGGATTCTTCTCTCAAAACTGCAAAAGCAGGGACACAGGAAACTTAGATAAGATAAAATGGAAACTCAAATTGTAAAGGGGAAAAATCTCATCCTAAGTCTTAAGCAGTTATAGACTAGGCCATGTGGGTGTGCCATTGCATGATAATTTGACACTCTAATCTCTAGGCCACATTTCAATACACTCCTTGCAGATGAGTATAGTACTTTTCTCTCCTACGCGGATATGTGAGCAGATATATGTCTCATTTCCTAATGAGCACCAGATTCTCCCAGTGTGTAAATTAAGCTCTTTTGGAATCCACTACCAGGCCACAAGGGTATCATTCAGTGCATTGGAGTAGTAATTTACTAAATGGGACCCTCATGGCCCGAAAGAGTTCATGCAGCTTCCCAAATGGATACCTTAACCAGGCGATGGTTTATGGTCTGGAGAACCTAATGAGTATTCAATTATCCTACTGCATTTAGAAAAGGAGACTCATATTTTCCTAGAAATTGTAGCTCAGCTTTATGCTTTAGCTCGGAGTCAGGTTATTTTTAGCTGCCTTATTCCCACCAGACTCTTTCCTCTCTTATATTTTATATTTCGCTTCTGTAGGTTGCCTGAGTAGCACTCCCTTCCCTCCAGTTAATGATTCTATTGGATTTTAGTTACCATAATTATTTCCCTAATTGGCTTCATTTGAAAGAATTATTGTTAGGAAAGGTGATAAACACTGGAAAGTCTACCACTTGATCTCATTCATTATTCCTCCAATTCATTTTCAATACTAAGTTTTCTTCTTGGAAATTAAAACACTTAAAATTTTGATCAAGGCTTTATTGCAGCATTAATAGTATAATATGTTCTTTGTAGGTACCCCACTATTTTTTTTTTTAAGATTTTATTTATTTATTTGACAGAGACAGCCAGCGAGAGAGGGAACACAAAGGGGGAGTGGGAGAGGAAGAAGCAGGCTCCTAGCGGAGGAGCCTGATGTGGGGCTCGATCCCAGAATGCCGGGATCACGCCCTGCACCGAAGGCAGATGCTTAACGACTGCACCACCCAGGCACCCCTAGGCACCCCACTATTGTTCAGCAATGACCACTTCAGAATTATTTTGAACTTTTAAAAGATTATCTCTGTTAATTCACCCTCTTTGAAATTTTTAAAAGCACAACAAAGAAAATTAAGTTTAATATTTTATGAATAACCAGCTACCTTAAAAAAGTATGATGTTAGAATTTCACATTGCTTTTGAGATTTTGAATTTGATCTGTTTTTAGTTAATAGGACAATATCGTTCATACAGTAACGTGTAGAAGGTTAAGATGCTGCCATTTCTATATTCTCTAGGTGGCAGCTTAGCTCCACCTTTAAATATTTCCCTTTTAGTATTTTTCTCACTGGCATTTCATTTAAAAACTGGGAACATAATGCACAACAACATGTAAAATGAATACAGCCAAACATGATCTGCCTGCCTTTAATGTCTTGACAAGGTTTTTCATGTAGCTTTGCCACACTGCTGATTTTAATGGAAGGACTTAGAGCGGCACTCCAAAGAGTGCTCTTATTTACCATTTTCCTCACATGAAGGTCAACGACTGGATCTTTTATGATGAAGCTTTTAGTTATAAGGCATCAGACTTGTTTTAGATTTTCTATTTTTCTGCATGGGTTTTTGAACCAGTCGTCATGCTATGTAGTCACATCGAAGATGTATTTACTTCCCTCTATTACAGTTACATGAATATTTGGGTCTGAATGTCACAGTACCTTTATTCTGTTCAGTCAGAGCCCAAGTATTCCTGAGAATTATAAAAATAGTAGCTTAACTCCACAATAAGAAATCACATTATCTTATAGGGCAAAATCTCAAGTGGGTGTGATTTTGACGTTAAGGGGATATTTGGCAAAGTCTAAAGACATACTTGGTTGCTGTGACTTTAGGGTAGGGGAGTGCTGTTAGCATCTAGTGGATCTAGGCCAATATTTCTGTTAAACCCTCTATAATATAGAAGACAGTCACCCACAACAAAGATTTATTCCGCTCAAAATGTTAATAGTGCTGAGTTGAGAAATCCTGTTGTAGAGAAACAGAGCCATAGTGGTATAATGTCAAATCAGTGCAAATTTTTAGTAATCAACACAATGAATTCATAATAGTTTATTGAAGGTATAGACATCATAAATATCCTTTGGAAAAATACTTTTTTCATTAATTTAGGAACACATTTCTCACAAATCTATTCATTTTCCCTATTAATCCCAGTCATTGTTTTTCTCAAGTGATTAAAAAAATAAACTGTGCCTCTATGGCTCAAGTCTTATTTTGCATATCTAAAACTCCAGAAATCTCTTTATGAAAAAGGTGTGTGTACGGAGTACCCAAAGTACATAAAGAATTATTCTGCACAGTCGTCAAAACCTATATGAAATTTTCTTTCTATTTTGTAAGTCAATTTTATTAAAACAGGCTTGAGATGTTTCAAGTTTATCAAACCTATCGACTGTGGCATATATTAATTAAAATTATTGAGAATCAAGGTTTGAGTATACTGAGGTTCCTAAAGAATCTGGTAAAAGAAGCTACTTAATTTCTCATTGCCAAGAGACAATGACAGACTTGTTTAGCATCCTGAGACTTTGCTACAGTTACAGTTTATCATCATGTTTTGCCTGAAGAGCTATTATGTGACATAATTAAGAATATATACCATTTATGGATTCATCAGGTATTCTGTCATTAATAGGCCTGTATGGTAGATATTTTGGCTGCCCTGTGCTCTCCTCAGATCAGTGATTTTTCAGATGGCATCTCATTCTAAATGTCCAGACATAAAATGGATTAAATCTGAGTTACTTTTGTAGTAAGGAGGGAAGCCTGCCTTGCTTTTTGAAGCAGACACAAGGCACCGTCCCAGAAATCCAGCCTTCTGTTGAAAGTAGTTTGAAAACTGCTGGCCTAGAGCAGAAGTATGTCATGTGTGCTTTAATCACTGAATTTTAGTTTTTATGACATATAAGTGTCCATTTTAAGGGGAAAAAACCCAACAAAAATGAAAAAAAAAAAAAAAAAAGAAAACCATTTCCTGCCCCTCATCCCCTCTAGCTGCTATCCCCTTTCTTTCCTCCATTTCCATATGCCAGTCTTCTACCTGCCTCACTTCACTTTCTCACCTTTAATCCACTCCTAAAACCACTTCGCCCACTTCTAGTCCTACTAGTCCACAGATACTGCTTTTGTCAAGGTCACAGCCATCTCCCTGATGCTGATGGTCACTTTACTCTCATCTTGGTCCACTTTTCCAACACCATTGATGACAGCTATGACAGCTGGCCCCTTCTTCCTTTTTTAAACTCTGTCCTGGCTCCTTTGTCCTTACTGGCTTCCTTTGTAATCTTTCCTTCCCCTAAGTGTTGCAGTTCTTTAGGACTAAATCTTGAGCTCTCATATTCCTTTCTCTAAACTCTCTCTAGGTTATCTTATTATTTCTTTTTTTTTTCCTTTAAGGTTTATTTATTTATTTGGGGGGAGGGGCAGAGGGAGAGAAGCAGACTCCCCAGTGAGTGATCTCCCAACCCCAAGATCACAACCTTAGGTGAAACCAAGAGCTGGACACTTAACTGACTGAGCCACCCACATGCTCCTAGGTTATCTTATTGTTTCTATGATTTTAAATACCATCTATATGTTGATCTTGAGCTAGACCTCTCCTCTGAGCTCCAGCTAGACCTCTTCTCTGAGCTCCAGATCATCCGTCCATTTGCTTACTTGAAACATCTTCCTGGATGGCTCCTCTTCTCATCTCTGTCCAGAGTTGCTCCAACTGAAAACCCAGGAGTTGTGTTTTATTTTCCATCTTTCTTCACCATCCACGTCACTATCCAAAACTCCCGTCCCTACTTTCTCCAGTCACATGCTTCAGATCTCTTTGCACCTCTCAGTCTTTGCTGCTGCCATGTTAGCTAAGTCTTCATCATTTTTCACTTCAGGAGCCTCCTAAATCATCTTTCTGTTTCTGCTCTTGCCCTCCCCTCGTCCCTTCTCCACAAGGCCACCAACATGGTATTTTAAATAGTACATGGGTTATGTATCTTTCTTGTTTACAATTCTTATGTAGATTCCTATTGTACATAGAATGAAATCCATGCTCCATGCTATGGTTTGGGTCTGTCTGCTTCTCTTATTTTAATTTCTGCCACTTCAGTTTCTTTTCCACTGATGTTTTAGTGCACTGACCTGGACCATTTGGAAGAGACCAAGTTCTTTTTTACCTCAGACTCTGCACTTACTGCCCTCAAGTTCTCCTCCCTGGCTCTTTGCATACCTAGTTCCTTTTCATCCTTCAGGTCTTATCTTAAAAATACTCTCCCTAATTAATACATTTTTACTCATCACTATTTTTAATTTTACTTATTTACCTGTTCATTTGTTCACTGTCTAACTTATACAAATTTAGGCTTCATGAGGACAGAGAACTTGTCTTTCTTTCTTGCCAGGAAGCTGGTAGGCACTCAGCACACATTTGATGAATGCATCAACAAGTTATTGTACTAACTTATCATCAGATTATGTAGGAGGGTCCAACATAATAGACTTGTATACATATGGTTGCTCTGTACTTCTTGGCTTTAAAAAGGAGCTGATGACTCATGGGGGACATGATGGTTGGTGTTTGAAGATGTAATTTGAAGTATTTGAAGATACGATATGGAGAACAGGATTAGACATGGGTTTGACATCTAGAAAATAGACTTGAGAATAAGGGTAGAAGTTAAATTTGGAACAAACAGTGGAATAGTAGGTGCTTGGGAGCTGGTGATCTCTACTTCATTGAAGATGTTCAACTGGAGTCTAGATGAAAACCTGTCCAGCAAGTGGTGGCAGGATTTCTTGCTGTACGTTATAACTTGATCTAGGGGTTTCTAGGGGCCCTTCCCTCTCTGAGATGCTGGAATTTTGTGGGTAGAGAGGAGTTCTTTATCTCCCAGCATTAACCTGTCATTGTGATTCTATGGGTTGTTCTTTTTCAAGTCACACCTTATTGGATATCTTCTTAAAATCTCAATTTTATCTCAGAAATAATGCAGAAACAGAAGAAGCTATTTTTGTTTCTATTTTGTTTAAGAAAGCAATGTTAAACAATAAAATAACTGGATAGAAATTTCTTCCTGATGGCTTAATCTTTTAATGAACATATATTAAAAAAAAACAAGTCAGTATGTGCTTCTGGCATTACTTTCAAAGACTTTTCTTAAACTTATGTAAAACAGAATCAATAGGAATATACCTTCATTTACTTGATATCCTTAAAAGTTTACCATCGTGACTGGAGCTGGGATAGTCAATTTCAAAATAACTCCACGTATTACATTTTGAACTTTATTTTTTAAATAGCATCATTAACTTGCCATCATATCCTTTAATATTTCCTATGGAATTTCTTGTTTATTTTTAGTTATCAGCTAATGCATTTGATGTGAGAAATAGTGCCTTAGAATTCTCCAAACATTAATTGACTGACTTTTGGAAATCATAAAACATCTTAGGCTAGGCCTTATCATTGAACATAGCATTAAGAGAGGTTAATAGTCCATATTTAACTGAAGAAAAGTCACATCCCCAAAGGTTGTTTATATTTTCTCATCAATAAACAGATCACCCTCTTGCACTGTTAGTGGGAATGCAAACTGGTGTAGTCCCTCTGGAATACGGTATGGAGGTTCCTCAAAAAGTTACAAATAGAACTACACTACGATCCAACAGTTGCATGACTAGGTATTTACCCAAAGGATATAAAAATACAAAGGAGTACATGCACCCTGCTATTTATAGCGGCATTATCCATAATAGCCAAATTATGGAGACAGCCTAAGTGTCCACTGACTGATGAATGGATAAAGAAGAGGTGGTATATACATACAATGGAATATTACTCAGCTATAAAAAAGAATGAAATCTTGCCATTTGTAGTGACATGGGTGGAGCTAGAGAGTATTATGCTAAACAAAATAAGTCAGTCAGAGTAAGGCAAATACCGTATTTCACTCATATGTGGAATTTAAGAAACAAAACTAATGAGCAAAGGGAAGAAAAAAGAGAGAGGGAGGCAAACCAAGAAACAGACTCTTAACTATAGAGAACAAAACTGATGGTTACCAGAGGGGAGGTGGGTGGGGGGATAGGCTAGATGGGTGATGGGGATTAAGGGGCACTCGTGATGAGCACTGGGCATTGTATGTAAGTGTGGAATCACTAAATTCTACACTTGAAACGAATATTACACTGTTATGTTAAATAACTGGAACTTCTTTACTGTAATCTGTCCTTCCTTTGTTATTATATCCATTGCAGGTGAAAGTTAGTTTTGTTGAGATTCATAAATCCTTCTGTTTTTGCCCTCTTTCTGCATTTCTTAAACTTCTTGTCTTCCTCTTTTATTTTCTACTATGGCACTTTTGAATTTATCCCTCTTGGCCTCTTGGGAATCCTTTCCATCACAGTCTTGACTGTGAAGTACTGTGTATTAGTTTTCTATTGCTGCCCTAAGAAATTACCATTAATTTAGTGCCACGAGGCAACACAAATATATTATCTTATAGTTTTCAAGGTCAGAAATCTGAAATAGTTCACACTGAGCAAAGAATCAAGATGCCAGCAGGGCTCCATTCCTTTCTGGAAGCTCTTGGGGAAAATTCATTTTCCTACCTTTTCCAGCTTCTAGAAGCCATTTGCATTCCCTGGCTGCTGGCCCCCTTACTCCATCCTCAGAGCCAGCAACTATGGTCAAGTCTTTTTCATATTGAATTATTCCAAAACAATTCCTGTTCCACCTCCCTCTTTAACTTTCAAGGACCCTTGAGATGACATTGGACCCACCTACATAATTTACGACAATCTCCTATCTTGAGGTCAGCTGATTAACAACCTCAATTTCTTCTGCAAGCTTATTTTCCCTTTGCAATTATTATGCCTACCATGAATACCTATTTCTCTTTCTCTTGATGTTTGCAACCTCTCTTCCAATTGAGCCACTCCCCACTCAGTAGGAAGAGGTGGTCATGTCTGCTTGTTTGCTCCTGTGGTTTCCATATTTGCCTCTGGCTGCCTGGTTGCTGCTGACTCCGAATGATTATATAAAATATACATATGTTTTTCCTTTTTGAATTTAAAGCACATTTAAACCACAATTAAATTGCTTTGATATCTTTTTTTTTTTTAAGATTTCATTTATTTGACAGAGAGAGGCAGCGAGAGAGGGAACACAGGCAAGGGGAGCAGGAGAGGGAGAAGCAGGCTTCTTGCTGAGCAGGGTGCCTGATGCAGGGCTGGATGCAGGGCTTGATCCCAGGATACTGGGATCATGACCTGAACCAAAGGCAGATGCTTAAGGACTGAGACACCCAGGCACCCCATAAATTGCTTTGATATCTAAGTAACTTAGAAAAAAATAGTAAAGCTTGCTCCCCACTTTTTCTCCCTTTATTTAAATAATTTACAGTGGATCTGTTTTTTTCCGCTTTCCTTTTTTTACAGCATATAAATATTTTCATGCCACTAGAGAATAAAAAGGAATATAAAAACCAGAATCACTCTGAGAAAACATTTTAGCCATTAATAGTTTTATTTTTGTTCGCCACTTTTTTCCACCATTTTTGTGATTTATAAATGAATTGTACAAATGACTCATATGCACTCCTTGCTCATTTTAGTTTCTTTTTTTTTTTAAAGATTTTATTTATTTTGGGGAGAGAGAGAGAGCACAAGCAGGGGGAGCAGCAGGCAGAGGGAGAGGGAGAAACAGACTCCCCGCTGAGCAGAGAGCCCGATGTGGGGCTCTATCCCAGGACCCTGGGATCATAACCTAAGCCAAAGGCGGATGCTTAACCAATTGAGCCACCCAGGGACCCTCATTTTAGTTTTGATATGAACCTATATAATTGTACTTCTGCTAGAGTCTTTCTGTGCTTTAAAGTATGTTCATCTTATTTTTTTCCCTGTTATATATAAGCTAGGTATTTAATCCTAGCAACATCTTTCTGAGGAAAAAGTTCTCTAATTTCCAACATATAAGGCATTTCTATAGGTGATAAGCTTGTTACTTATATGCAGTTGTTAATTCTTACCTAATTTCTCTTAGACACAAAGGAGATAAGTGTCACAGGCCTAACCATATCTGTATCTTGATATCTGGGATGCTGATATTTCTTAACATAAGGAGAACAGTTCCATTTATGACTTCTCTGAAATAAATGAAGACCAAAACTACATGGAATTTTGAACCATGATCAGGAACAAGAATCTCGGGAATTTTTATAAAGGAAGTAATTTTCTCACAATTTAAATTTACTTTTCACCAGAGGAAAGATTTGATGTGTTTCTGGACTATTTCAATTCACTGAGCTCCACCTGTTTCAAATAAAGAGGTCCTTTATACAATCAATGAAGCCAAACAAAGCACTACAGTTTCTGAATTCAGTACAAATTATTTTCCATTATAAAGGATCCCTATCATTGAGAAATAGCTTCTCTATTCAAAGCAGTGATGAAAGAATGGCATCCTACCTTTTTCCAGTTATATGAATATGTTTCCTTTAAGACCCAGCATTTTAGCTTTGCTGACTCTTCAGGCTGACATCTTGAATTAGGGTCAGTTTAAGGAAATGAAATGCATATGTGCAAATTCTGTCACTAAACTGAGACAACTAGTTGGGTCATTTTCTGTTCTCTGTGCACAGGAATGGGCCTAGGCCTTTTCATAAATTAAATTGAAATATTTGTCCTTTTATCATGGCTTTTTAATCTGTTCTAAGTAGATTTGATCAACTAAAGGAAAAAAATGAAAATAATTTCCAACATAACTTCTGAGTGGTAATATTGTACAGGGATCACTGTAAAGAAAGGAAAGAGTTCGATAAAATGGACATTGGATGCTTTACCTAGAAGTGCCAGAAGATACCATTAGTTGGTATTTTGCAACTGGTTCATGTGCCAAACATTGTAAGGTCTAGAGGAAAATGTGAACAACAGTATCTCCATTTTTAGTTTGTGATACTTTTGTTTCAGGCTGACAAAAGCTGGAAGGTTCAGACATTTATCTTGAAATAATGAGAGAAGTTTTTTTCTTTCTGAATTAGTTAGAAAGTTGGTACCAAGACTGCCCCAAGGCATGGACTGTGAATCCAAGTGTATCCACACCAAGTCATCTTTCATTTAAGTGTGTTTAATAAATCATCTCCCTAACTGGCACTGGGGGTATAAAAGTTCATGCCTCTGGCACAGCTGAAAAGGAGAAAAAGATCAGGAGTATGGAAATTTTAAGAAACGTAATTTTATTTTCAACTTGGGTTTTCTGACATATAAGGGAAAATGCTATTTAAAAAATATTGCTACTGGTATAAAAGCAATTGCTCCTAGATGGCTCAAAGTAATAAAATTTGAAAGGCTGAAGATGGCCCAGCTTTTGTCCAGGATTCAAAGGATTTCATGGAGCAAGTGTTAGACTGAAGCTTCATGAGGACAGGGTTAGGTGACCATTCATTGTTGAATGAATTAGTAAAAGTGGAACTTTTAGGTTTTTTTTTACTCTTTTAGGTCTCAGATAAGTTATTTGGATATGACTAAGGGCATAGATTTTGGTACCTTTGCTAGAGAGATTGGGCATGACTTTTTTTTTTTTTTTTTAATCAAGCTGTGAGTTTTCTCAGGTCAGCAATTTCACAACTTTGCATTTATGCACTAAAGAGGTTTATAAGCCATTACTCAAGGTTTGGCAGTTTGATGTATTCATTCAGTAAGAAAATATGTGTTGAATGCCTACTATGTGCCAGGCAGTGGTTGTACCCTAGCCTTATACATATGTCCCTCTGCTCTTCGGATATAGACATGTAAGCAGTAACAAATCAATATAGAGTAAGTGCTATAATGGACCTAAAACAATGTGTCACAGAAGCATATAAGATAAGGTATAAGACCCAGATTTGAGGTTTTAGGAAAATCTTTCTAGAGGAAGGAGCATCTGAGCTGAAACCTTAATTTAAAATATAAGACAGTGGGGTGGCCTGGGTGGCTCAGTTGGTTAAGTGTCTACTTTCGGCTCAGGTCATGATCTCCAGGGTCCTGGGGATTGAGCCCTGCATCGGGCTCCCTGCTTAGCGGGGAGCCTGCTTCTCCCTCTCCCACTCCCTCTGCTTGTGCTATCTCTCTGTCAAAACAAAAAAATAAATAAATCTTAAAAATAAAATAAAATAAAATAAAATAAAATACAAGAGAACTAGAAGAAGGAGGCAGAAGGAGTGCTCAACACAGGGGAGCGTGATAGATTTTGGAACTAAAAGTGCTTTAGAAGTACTTTGGAATGAAGAGTGGGGAGAGCTGAAGCTGTCATGGTGAGCAGAAGCCAGGTTCAGAATGGCCTTGAAAGCCATGCCAAGGAGTTTAGAATTTATCCTTAAAGCTTAATTAAAATAGTAATAAGAGGCAAGAATGATGGGGAGTCTTTGAAAGCTTTTAAGAAAAGAAACTAAATAATTAGACTTGTGTTTTAGAACACGCACTGGTTGTAGGGTGAGAAACAGGTGGAGAAGATTCAAGGCTGGTTGCAACAGCCTAGTGAGAGATAATCATAACCTGAAGCAGAGAGGTGGCTATGGGGACTGGAGGCTATGGGCTGATTAAGGAGATCATTATGAAAAAGAATGTCCAGATCTTGGTGATTCATTGGACATGAAGTACATGAAAGACCAAGGAGTTAGTTCATGGTGACTCCCATGAGTATTAATGGAGTCTTAAGGAATCTTAATGGACTGTATGATGCCATTTACTGAGGAAGGAGGACCAGGATGAGGTATAAATGTTCAGGCATGTTAAATTTCAGATACCTGTAAGATAATTGAAACTGTCTAGGAGATAGTTAAATATATAAGACTAAAGCTAAGAAAGGAGGTTTGACTGAAAGATGCAGTTTTGAGCATTATCAGTAAAGGTGGAAATGGAAACCATGGAGATTGACCTGTTTGCTCAGGATGAGCACGTAGATTCTTAGAGTTTGATCCTTAGGGACATTGGTTTTTAGCAAATGGACAGAAGAAGAAAAATTGGCCAGACAGACTGAGAATGAGTGAAGAGATGAGTAAGAAGTATATCAAGAGAGTGTGGGGTTAAGGAAGCTAAGGAAAGAAAATGTTTTGAGAAGGAAATGCTCATTAGAGGCCTTACTCCAGTGAGTTGAAGACAGGACTTAAGAATAAGGTAGTTGTCAGTAGCCTGGAGGGAGCAGCTTCCTTGGACCGGTGAGGGCAGAACTCACTTCATTACGAAGCAAGAAGTATGTGGGTGGTGAGCTGTGGAGCAGGAGAGCTGCTTTCGGGAAGCGTGAGGACGGTAGAACAGTGGTATGGTGTCAGATAGGTAAGGGATCTCGGAAAGGCACATGTGGCTTTTGTTTTCTGTTGTGTTTGTTTGCTTGTTTTAATGAGTGAGACCGAAGTATGTTCAAATGTAGATGAGAAGAATTTGAAGATGAAGTAAGAGGGTAGGGTTGGGGTTGGATCACTGAAAGAAAAAAAATCCCCGAGAAGGCAAGGGAAGATAAGAGTTCCAAGAACAGCTGTACTGAGATGGGGATGGGTCTGAATTTAGGCAAACAAACAAACATAAAACACACTGGCTGGGATGGTGGGAGGTGGTGGGAGTTGGAAGTTTGAAGAGCTTGAAAAATGTTTGAACTTGGTAGCTGTGTGCAAAAGAAGAAAGCTAAAATACACACACACACACACACACACACACACACACACACACAAATTGCCAAGCAGCACGGAGGACTCAGTACAGGTTGAATGCCATGAAACCTAGTGGCACCAAGAAGACATGATTTTCTTTTTCTCCAGCAGTGCCCAAGACCTGAGCTTAGTCAAGGAAGTAACAGATATGGTAGGTATTTCTAGCTGGGTGGCAGTGAAGTGCAACGGGGACAAGGTAAATGAGAAATGAGACATTTATATGCAAGTAGCTGAAGAAAAGTACTAGGCACTTTTCTCCAAACTTTTTGTTCTCGTATTCTCAAAAGAATTTAAAAAAAACTGGCTCTACCTCTCATGCATTTTAAAGTGGAAATCTAAAAACGTTTGCTACAAGCTTAAAAATCATAAAATTAAATAGTTGCAAAGGATGTATTTTATGGCTTATTTTATATAATATACATACATTAAATGTATTTTTATTCAAATCTTGGAACTGTAGATTTAGCTTATTCAGTTTATAGAACATGTCCTTCAGATAATCAGGCATCATTGTTAAACTAATCAGCCAAATCAGAGTTACTTTTCATGAGAAAAGGTATGATTTTATTTTAAAATTCATAGTCATAAATCTGCCTAAAACACTTTTCTCACCTCTCTATTCTAAGATAGGTTAATTGATTGATAGATGGATGATTGATTGATAGATACATAGGTGGATAAGACAAGACATGGATGAATAGATACTTGTCTTGAATATGTCTCCTGGATGAAACAAGGTCCTCCTGAATATTTCTTTTCGAAGCTTTCTTTGGATTTACTTTTAAGATACTTTTTCTTAGGAATGTGACGCTCTAGATTTGTCCCTATTTTTGATTTTGGTTTTCACACCCTGGAACCATACACCAAAATACCATTTAGGGCTGGGGAGAGTGTGTCTTTCTTTTGTATAGTGGAGAAAGGTGAGAAGGGAAGGGATAACTTCCCGATAGCAGTTTGCAGGCAGGTCAGCTTTAGGAATGAGTTTGTCTAAGTTTAGAACCGGGAGCTTTTACCCAGTAGGTATCTAAGCCTACCTATATTTTGGAAAATCTTCGAGCCCATGCCTCAGTTTGAAGATCATCGTGGGCCAAAGCCAGGTCAGGGTAAAGAATGAAGTTTAGAGGTTTGGGAAAGTACAAGGGCCAAAAAGCCTGAGCCCTCCTAGTTTCAAGAGCCATAATTTTAAGGCCTTATGTTTAAGTAGTATTTTTTGTTTGTTTGACATTCAGAGACTCTGTGTTTATTTTTACTGAAAATGGAAATGTTGGGGCACATTTGGGTTTGTGTTTCCATCTGGCACAGTGTAAAGAGAGTGGTCTTTGTAGCCAGACACACCTGGACCTGAATCCTTGCTCTACCACTTACTCACTGTGGCTATCGCTAACCAGTTATTCTCTCTGTGCATCAGTTTTCTCGTTTGTCAAATTAGAATAATATTATCTGCCTTGCAAGTTGTTGTAAGAGTTAGATATTACTGGTTCTTTTATTCAACAAATATTTGCTGAGTGCCTACTATGTGCCGGGCACTATTTGAAGAGAGCATTTGGAACATAAGAATAAACCCATCAATGGCAATTAAATGGGACATGTTTGAGGGTAGGACACCTATTGTATTCTTCTGTGACACAAAGGCAGTAATTACTGTGTGGAAACTGAAGGACAATTGCAAATGTTCAGTGTTTATTTTTCCAGAAGCTCATAAGGCTCTCAGGTCTAAGCTATTTTTTTCACTCTCACTTTTGTACAGTGTTGGACAAGATAAAAACGTGGCTTTCACAAATATGAATGAATACTTGTCGGAGATTTTATCCAATTTATTATTAAATGAGAGAACCGATATGAGGGTAAAACTGATTCCAAGAGCATTTGAGGAATGAGGCTGTATATAGTTCATTAGGGAAGACATTAAAAAGTAAAAAAAAAATGTTGGAATAAGTTACCTTGGTTAGATGTGAAATAGGTTAGTGGACCTATGGCAGCAAAATAGCAAGATTTAGGATTATTTTTTTGCAGTAGTCTGAATGCTTATCTCCCCTCACCATTCATGTGCGAAAATCCTAATGCCCCTGTGATGGATTCCGGAAGTAAGGCCTCTGGGAAGTGCTTAGGTCATGAGGGTGGAGTGCTTATGAATGGGATGGATGTTTTTATAAAAGAGACCCAGAGGGCTCCCTAAACCCGCAA
>NC_048237.1:16606187-16631551 GCF_002007445.2 Ailuropoda melanoleuca
CCCCCGCCTGTTTTCATCCAGATGACAGCCAACTGTGAACCAGGAAGTGGGCTTTCACCAGACATTGACTCTGCCAGCACTTTGACCTTTGGCTTGCCATACTTTGGAACTGTGAGAACTGTGAGAAATCACAAATTCTAAGGCTTTCTAAAATGCGTGCATGTACATGTGTATTGTCATACATTCAATTAATACACCTAAACTTAGGCTTTGGGTAATGCCAAGATTCTAAAAATAATATATAGGTTAAGACCAACAAAGAGATTTTTTTGCTAAGAAAAAAAATTAGCAAATGGCCAAAAAGGAGCTTATCACGATACTTTTGGAGCGGTCCAATTAATCTCAGAAACTACTTCCCTATAACCGATTACATGTGTTGTGCCTTCCATAATATATGATATGGAATAATAGTAAACACACAAGTATTGTCAATTTTCTGACACATTTGCTCAGAAAGAGCTGTGCTTATTATCTCAACAACCTTGTAGTCAGAATAGACACATTATACCTCTCATTTTAAGAATAAAAAGTGTGATTTAGAAAGTGGTTCAGCAACAGGGCCAAGACTGTAAATCAATGCTGCCGTCTTGGCTCTAATCTATTTGACCTGACAGGCTGGAGATGGTTGTAAGAGCAGTCCCCAGTTTCCAGGTGAGTTATGTTCCTGAAGATCATTTGTAGGTCAGTTGTCTTGAACTCCACTCGTTTTCCCATAGAAATGGCTGAATGAATAGAGGTTATGTCTCCAGTCCTGCCTGCCAAAGCCTTTAACCCGTGGTGTATCCATTCTTCAGTGATACAGAGCCACTTACTATTAATATCTACTGGAGAATTAGTCCAGAGCTCAACTTGGCATGTAGGGAGCACATTTTCCGGTGCCCTGCCTCCTTCCACTTCAGCACCAGGGCTGATCGCGGAGAACACTTTCAGCTTTCGACAGTGGGTGCTCGCTCTGGGTGGTGACTGGGTGGAGAGAGGTTCTCACATGGGAGGCCGAGGGCACTTGATGCAGCATCTCTGGAGGGAGCCCTGACACAGGTGCCTGTGTAGAACAGAGGCTTCAACTTTGTGGGGTGTGTTTGAAGAGGGGATACTGAACAACCAGGTTGAAGCCTGTGTTGACAAAGGAAGACAATTCTTTAAAGTGGTGGACCCCGGCAATGGGAGGACAGTCCAACCGTGCAAGCTGTGTAACAGCTCCTTAAATGAGAGCCACAGAAAGCACAAAGTTGCTTTTTGCTTTCTCCCTATCCAGTGTAGTTTATTCAAGAAACTGATTGCATTTGCTTAAATTTCCTTGTTGATTTTATAAAGTATATTGTCACTGAATTGGAAAATTAAACAATATTGAAAAGTACTAAGAAAAATGTAAAAAAAAAAGTCACACAATCCCTTTCATCCAGAGATAAGCAGTATTAATTTAAAGGTTTTAATCAGAATTAGGGAAAATATTTCCAACATGACTCTAAAAACCATTCCATAAACTTCTCAGTAAGGGAGTCTGGTCCCAAGCTTCAATACTAATTTTAATTTGCTATCATTTCCCCAGATTAGGCCATGTTTAGACTATCTCCAGTCTTCATTTTCTTATTTAATGCATTGGATCATGTAATTTTCCCCTGGACTTTGTTATTGTTTTGTCACCTTTTCTCAAATTGATACGTAAGAACTATCGAACAATGGGGGAAGATTCAAAGTAAAAAAGCCTGAGCTAAATTAACACAATACTTAACAGTGAATGAGGGCATGTGGTTATTTATCCATGTCCTTGCCAACACTAGGATGTATCAAGTTTTTTTCTATATACTGGCCCAGGAGTTTTAATGAAAACAAAAAGATCACCCTTTCCTAACTACTAATGATGGATCTATACTTCATCTTACTTTATTCATCTGTAAAATGGAGATAATAACAGTGTTCCGTCTCATTGGGCTATTGTGAATATTAACTGAGATAATTCATGTAAAATCATTAGCCCAGTGCCTAGAATATGGTAAATTCTCAATAAATGTTAACTTTTGTTATTTATTTTTTGTTTATAAAATAAAGGGATGAACTAAGCAATCACTAAGGCCTCTGCCAGAGCTACAAATCCAGATCCAAGATATTGAAAATGTGTAGCTGTCCTTGTTTGATCCACAAGTTAAAGAAAAATTGAATACATGACAGCTTTAAAATGAGCAAAAATGAGCTGGGTAATTGCTCTCAATTTAAGCCATATCTTCAGGAAAATGAATTGGGTAGATTGTAATACATGCAGCATAACCTGTAGGAAGTTGCTTTTACACAAAGACACAATCAAACCTCTAGAGTAGAGCCGACCGGACCGCACTTAAGGCCACCTATTTAGCTAAGCTTACACTTTCACTGAGGAAGATAGAAAAGTTGGTCAAAACCTTGCAAGTAAATTCTATAGAACATNTCAAAACCTTGCAAGTAAATTCTATAGAACATGAACACCAGTTATCAACTATCACTCTTTTCAGACTTTACTGAAAATCAGCAATTCTTATGTAGAAGTCAAATGTAAATATTTGCAGAATATTTGAAANTGAACACCAGTTATCAACTATCACTCTTTTCAGACTTTACTGAAAATCAGCAATTCTTATGTAGAAGTCAAAGGTAAATATTTGCAGAATATTTGAAAAAAACAAAACAAAACAGCAGACTTATCAGGGTTAGATCTGTTGACCTGTCAATATTTAGTCTTCCAGATCAAGTCTCTTGTAAGCTCAGCTCAGTATATTTAAATATTGAGCATAATAATTTTCCTACTTTAGGGGGATTTTGACAGCCAGAGCTATTTACTTGACACTGGGAAACACAATTCCTGATCCTAAAGGAACTGACTGATAAATTTAGAATCTGGAATCCTAGAGTTTAAAGGGGCTTCAAGATCTAATCTTTTCTATAATATTCCTAGCAATGACTTGATCTCCCCTTAAATCCTACTACGCATCTAATGAATCGTGGAACTTTACATCAAAAACCAGGGATGTACTGTATGGTGACTAACATAATATAATAACATAATTATTATTAAAAAAATAAATCCTACTGAGAGTTATGGTCAGTGTTACAGGTGCTCCTGAAACTTTTGATATCCCTCTCCTTTCAGGCACTTGGGGGTTTTACATTCCCCCATTTCCTTGAAATTAGACAGAGTCGTAGACTTGCTTTGGCCAATGAAGTTGAGGTGGTAACAATGTGAATCATTTCCAGGGACATTTAAGAGCCAGTTTGAGATTCCAGCTGTTTCCCTTGCCATGATGACTGCTGGAGACTTGTGTTCAGACGACAATTTCCTAGGATGGTGTAAACTCTTCTATCTGGGGTCTCGCGTGCTACAGTAAGCAGGGCCTCTGGCATTGGACAGGTAGTGTAAATAAGAAATACATTTCTGTATGTATGCCCCTGAGATTTGGGGTTCTTTGTTGCGGTGGCACAAAACTAAACTAACTTGATCAATAGTTTACAAAACTTTGTTTTCATGTAAGCCACTTTATGGCTGGATAGAAACATTATTTTAACATTGTGTCTTATATGGAGCTAAAACATGATTTAATCTTTTTATGCCCTCTGAAACAGGAGAGAATTGCCACTTCTGTTCTTCCACATGACAATCCTTCAAATATTAGAATGTAAATTTTATGTTCCTCATAAGTTCTCTACCTGCAAAGAAATGCTGTTTGTTTATTGACACATAGTTTCTTGACTTTTCCCTTCCTGGTTAGTCTCTGGATAACTTTTGTTTTTCCAATGTCCCATTCAAATGTAATGTCTAGAGCTGACTACAATTCTTACCAAATTAGATACTGCAAGGAGATAACATTGCTTGGCTTTTCTGAGGTTTGTGATGCTGGTGGATTATGATTATTTATTACAAGTACATTATTTTAGGCCAGGTTTAGGGCTGTCATTTTTAGACGGGTTCCAACATTGGGTTTGGTTCAGGAAGGGTTTAAATTCCATGTGTAAATGAAATCATACGGTATTAGTCTCTGACTAAGTTCGCTTAACGTAATACTCTTTAGCTCCATCCACGTCCTTGCAAATGGCAAGATTTCATTTTTTATGAATAATATTCCATTTTACATTTTTATGATTAATATTCCATTGTACATTTATACTACATCTTTATCCATTCATCAGTGGACACTTCAGTTAATTCCGCATCTTGGCTATTGTAAATAATGCTGCAGTAACCATAGGGCTACGTATATCTTTTTGAGCTTGTGTTTTTATTTTCTTTGAGTAAATACCCAGAAGTGGAATTGCTTGATTATATGGTAATTCTATAATTTTTTGAGGAACGTCTATGCTATTTTCCATAGTGATTGCACCAATTTATATTCCCACATTGCAGGAGGGTTCCTTTTTCTCCATATCTCTGCCAACACTTGTTATTTCTTATGAAGAGTCAATTTCTGGGACTCCAACTTCCAATTAACAATACTTCATTAACATTAATAATAATTTACATATTTATTATTTGCATACTTGCATATTGGTTAAAGCTAGTTTCTCCTTAAGTGGAACACTGTAGGTGCCAGCTGCCTTTGGTCCTCTGACCACAAGAATACCTGCTCTTGATCACCATCTTTCTGTATGTTGGGAACCCACAGTTCACTCTTTGAATTCAGCTAAGAAGTAACATTAGATTTGGATCTGGAGATTTGCATGAAGGAACTGGATACAGCTCCATTCAACTCTGTTCACTCAAGGTCTTCTCAGCAAAGGTGAAAGCCACTGTGCCCTATACTGTTCTCTTCCAGAAAGTCTCCTCTTCTCTTTATTAACCTTCTTTAAGATGTACCGTTAGACACATCTGAACATCAGGCTGGGCACGCTGCCCTTCTTAATTCCACATGCTCATGAAATGCTTACTGCTCTTCTCGACTTAGTCTTCCCTCCATGTTCTAATTCATGACATTATTTGCATGTTTCTCCTCAGGCTTTAGGTAGTTTTCCATATGATATCCTCTAACACTCCCATTCCTATGTTCTATGAATTCATTTTTTTTAATTATTTAAATTCATTTTAGTTAACATATATTGTATTATTAGTTTCAGGGGTGTAATTTAGTGATTCATCAGTTGCATATAACACCCAGTGCTTATTACATCAAGTGCCCTCCTTAATGCGCATCACCCAATTATCCNGAGCCTGATGTGGGGCTCGATCCCACAACGCCGGGATCACGCCCTGAGCCGAAGGCAGACGCTTAACTGCTGTGCCACCCAGGAGCCCCGAATTCATTTTTTTTTAATTATTTAAATTCATTTTAGTTAACATATATTGTATTATTAGTTTCAGGGGTGTAATTTAGTGATTCATCAGTTGCATATAACACCCAGTGCTTATTACATCAAGTGCCCTCCTTAATGCGCATCACCCAATTATCCCATCCCCCTACCCACACCCCTTCCGGCAACCCTATTTCTTTCCTAGAGTTCTGTGTCTCTTATGGTTTGCCTCTCTCACTCTTTTAATCTTATTTTATTTTTCCTTCCCTTGCCCTGTGTTCATCTGTTTTGTTCCTTAAATTCCAAATGAGTGAAATCATATAGTATTTGTCTTTTTCTGACTGAATTATTTCGTTTAGCATTATACCCTCTAGTTCCATCCATGTCATTGCAAATGGCAATATTTTATTCTTTTTGATGTCTGATATATATATATATATATATATATATATATATATATATATACACACACACACATATCTTCTTTATCCATTCATCCATTGTTGGACATCTGGGCTCTTCCCGTATTTTGGCTATTGTGGACATTGCTGCTATAAACATTGGAGTGCATGTGCCCTTTGAATCACTATGTTTGTATCCTTTGTATAAATGCCTACTATTGCAATTGCTGGGTCATAGGGTAGTTCTATTTTTAACTTTTTGAGAAACCTCCATACTATTCTCCAGAGTGCCTGAACCAGTTTGGATTCCCACCAACAGTGTAAGAGGGTTCCCCTTTCTCTGCATCCTCACCAACATCTGTTGTTTCCTGAGTTATTAATGTTAGCCATTCTAACAGGTGTGAGGTGATATCTCATTGTGGTTTTGATTTGTGTTTCCCTGATGGCTAGTGATGTTGAGCATTTTTTTCATGTGTCTGTTGGCCATTTGTATGACTTCTTTGGAGAAATGTCTCTTCATGTCTTCTGACCATTTCCTGACTGGATTTTTTGTTTTTTTGGGGGTGTTGAGTTTGATCTGTTCTTTATAGATTTTGGATACTAGCCCTTTATCTGCTATGTCATTTGCAAATATCTTCTCCCATTGCATAGGTTGCCTTTTGGTTTTGTTGACTGTTTCTTTTGCTCTGCAAAACATTTTATCTCGAAGTCCCAGTAGTTCATTTTGCTTTTGTTTCTCTTGCCTTTGGAGAATACCTAGCAAGAAGTTGCTATGCCTGAGGTCAAAGAGTTTGCTGCCTATGGTCTTCTCTACAGTTTTCATGGATTCCAGTCTTACATGTAGGTCTTTCATCCATTTTGAGTCTAATTTTTGTGTATGGTGTAAGGAAGTGGTCCAGTTTCATTCATTTGCATGTGGCTGTTCAGTTTTCCCAACACCATTTGTTGAAGAGACTGCCTTTTTTCCATTGGATAGTCTTTCCTTCTTGGCAAAGATTAGTGAACCATATAGTTTTGGGTCCATCTCTGGGCTCTTTATTCTCTTCAACTGATCTCTGTGTCTGTTTTTGTGCCAGTACTATACTGTCTTGAATTTATTTAACTACTCTGCCTAAATATTTTATTCCATGATACTCTAAATTTATGGAGTCCAAACTCCTGTAATAATTCTCTTTTTCAGTAATAGTATTTACCAGTTTCTGTCTTACATGATTGTTTGTATGTTTGCCTTATTTGAGTTCATTCTTATAACACTCATAAAGCATTGTCTGTCATATCTTCAGAATGCAAAAAAAAAAATGTTGCTTTACTAGATCACAAGATTGTTTCCTCTCTCCTGTACTCTATATACTACTGGCACCTTGCTTTGTGTATTAGTTTCACTCAAACATTTGATGAATACATTTATTTGTGGGCAAATACATATCAAATTATTTTGTCACTTATAGGATGCGGATAAGGGAATTTAACTTACTTTCAAATGAAATGTTTTTTTTATTAGTGTTATCATTCAGCCGAGCAGTTCATGTTCCTTTACCATTAAGATAAAGATAACATATTTTATACTTGAGCATTGATTTTGTAGCAGGCATGCCACCACTTGTGCTCCTGTGGCCATTAAAAAAGGTGCTAAGTATAAAATACTTCTCCATTAAGCTTGGATTCTTTCTCAGAACCCTTCTCCATGCTGTGCTACTGATAGTTACTATAAGTGATTAGAGAAAGAACATAATATTGAATATTTAAATGCTTACTAGATCAAGTGAGAAAATTATATGTGAATCTTGCCTTAAATATAGTTGACCCTTAAGGGGCGCCTGGGTGGCACAGCGGTTAAGCGTCTGCCTTCGGCTCAGGGCGTGATCCCGGCATTGTGGGATCGAGCCCCACATCAGGCTCCTCTGCTATGAGCCTGCTTCTTCCTCTCCCACTCCCTCTGTTTGTGTTACCTCTCTCGCTGGCTGTCTCTATCTCTGTCGAATAAATAAATAAAATCTTTAAAAAAAATTTAAAAAAAATATAGTTGACCCTTACACAATACAGGTTTGATTAGGTAGGTCCAGTTATAAATGGTTTTTGCAATATAGTTCTGTAAATGTATTTTGTCTTATGATTTTCTTAGTAACATTTTCTTTTCCCTAGCTTACTTTATTGTAAGAATACAATATATAATACATACAACATAGAAAATAATGTGTTCGGGGAGCCTGGGTGGCTCAGGCTCTGCCTTCGTTAAGTGTCTGCCTTCAGCTCAGGTGAGCCCCTCATCGGGCTCCCTGCTCAGTGTGAAGCCTGCTTCTCCCTCTCCCACTCCCATGCTTAATTTCCCTCTCTCGCTGTGTCTCTCTGTCAAATAAATAAAAATCTTAAAAAAAAAAAGAAAAAAATTAATGTGTTAATTGAATGTTTATGTTTGGTAAGGCTTCTAGTCAACAGTAGGCTATTAGTAGTTAAGTTTTTGGGGGAGTCAAAAAGTATATGTGGATTTTTGACTGTGCAGGGGGTCAGCACTCCTAACCCCCTGTGTTATTCAAGGGTCAACTGTGATTTAAAAACCTCTTCTCTATTTGCGTGGCAAAGAGTTCTTGTAGAAGGAATGGATTTGATGTGGTCTGTGGTGTCCATGAGACAAAAAGAAGGAAAATCTAAGATAATTTTTTTTAAAATCATGAATTGGTTGAATCCTGAAATATTGTAAATGTCATGTAACTAGTCCTCAACTGCATAGAATATACTTAAAGATTGAGAACATCTGTAAGTTCTTACCTCATGACCACTACGTTTTTCTAGTATGTTATGAACAATAATAGTGTTGGAAATTTTACTATCTGCTGCAACTGAATTCTTTATTTTTTTGTTTTTAAAAGGTACAGCTGCTAACTTTCCTCTCAACTACAATATAATATTCCTAAATCTTTATTTTATTACCCTTCATATTAAAATATAGTATAATGGTTACTATTAACACAATGGCTGTTAATCTAATGGAACATTTTTTAGTTTTACAAGGTTGTCTGTATAAACAATCATTAATCTTTGGAATATAAAGATAAAAGTCTTGGAAATACTCAGTTATTAATTTTTGAAGATATTGAAAAACAGTTCTGATGGCAGAAAACCCATAAAACAAAGGTTTGAAACCTTTGTCATGCTTTGTATATAAAGAAATAAGAATTTGACTCAGTTATTTCTGCACTCTTTAGTTTGTTCATTTTCTCATTGCTACCCTAAATTTATAGATACTTTGAGAATAGTCAATCTTCTGAAGTTGGGAAGTATTTTTTTAATGTAAATAAAGAGTAAATATTTTATGAGAGAAGTCTTTGTCTCAACTTTTACCAATCAAGAAATTTAATAAGGGCATGTTTAAACAGGTCTTTTAGAGATTTAGATTTTCCAAACTTCTTTCCAAAGATTTCCTAAAAGAATAATTTTAAGGTTAAGATGGTTATAATATAGATTTTTCCCCCTAAAGCAAATAGTAAGAAAATACCTAATATTATGACTTTATAGAAATTTAATCCCAGAAATAGTGAAGCATAAAATTGAAGGTATGAGAAGAGGAACTGATTTGTTAAAATGGCCAAATCAATAAGGTTAATGTCAAAGAACAAAACCTTGAATTCTGATGAATTCCCATGACCAAGCAGATTGATTTGGTGTTTCATTTATTTATCATTTCATTTATTTTCAAGGTTTAGAAGTTGAACTATGCTTTAGCTGATGAAAATTATATTAACTTTGCAGGATATGAAATTCGTAGCCTTTTTACTTGGAATGTTGAAAAAGAAATTCTTTGTTTTAAAAGTAAATCTCTTTTATTTAGTCTTTTAAAAAGATTTAAAATCCTATCAAATGCTAAGCAAAGCAAAGAGATTTTAAGGAAATGATATTTTTTTTATTATTTTAATGTGTACTATGCTGGCTCTTAGAACAAAGGAAAAACTTGACATTTGTCCATTTAACAATTTCCTTCTAAACATATTCTCATTTATTATAGAACATACTCCAACATATTAACCTTTTTTAGACCATTTTATTGAAATAGGCTGATACAATTTAGTTTACTGTAATCAGAAAGCAGTAGAAATACGTTTTACCTTCTTTTATTGTCAAAGGAAGAAAGTTAAAAAAAATTTAAGTGGTATTCAAAGAATGAAATCATTCATGACACATTTCATTTTTTATGGGGTGATATTTAGATACGTTTAATACAAAACAAAAGTGCAAATTATCCATGGAAGATTAAAATTGGGTATCACTGGGGCACCTGGGTGGCTCAGTCAGTTAAGCATCTGCCTTTGGCTCAGGTCATGATCCCAGGGTCTTGTGATCAAGCCCCGCATGGGAGATCTCTGCTCAGTGGGGAGTATGCTTCTTCCTCTCCTCCCCATTCATGCTCTCTCACTGTCTCTGTCTCTATCTCTGTCTCTCTCTCTGTCAAATAAATAAATAAATAAATAAATAAATAAATAAATAAATATCTTAAATAAAATTGGGTATCACTATTCGACAGGCAGACCAGTGGCTTTCCAAAGTCATCCTATTCCCCAGAATCTATGACTATGTTATGTTACATGGCAGAGGGTAATTAAAATTGAAGATTGAATTAAGTTTGCTAATCAGCTGACCTTAAAATAAGTAGATTATTCTGAATTATTCAGGTGGGTCCATTGTACTCCTAGAAGTCCTTAAATGTGTAAGGAGAAGCAGAATTGTCATTATCAGTGTGAATACAATGTGAAAAAGACTCAAACAGCCATTGCTGGCTTTAAAGACAAAGGGGGCCCACCAGCCAAGAAATGCAGGTGGCTTGTAGAAAATGGAAAAAGCAAGAAAACAGATTCTCCCCTAGAGTGTCTAGAAAGGAACACAGCTCTGCTGACACCTTGATTTTAAACCAATGAGACCCATTTCAAACTTTTCACCTCCAGAACTGCAAGATTATAGATTTGTATTGTTTTGCACCACTGTTTGTGGTAATATGCTACCGTGATAGGAAGTGAACACAACCATAATAATACTGTTTTTGGGACATCTTAAGTTTAAATTGAGACCGGTTGAAGGAGAGGTACCTAGTAATGGTAGTAGTCACAGTTACCTCCAGCAGCATTGGCCCTTCTGTTTACCTTTTATAAAGCTCTTCTATGTGAGTATCTCGTGGGCTCTTCATTGTAATTTAGCCAGGTAAAAGAGGCTATGTTGGTGCATATTTTATAGCTATGGAAACTGAGCTCCAGAGAAATGATGTGGCATAGACAGAGATGGGGTTCAGTCCCTCATCTTCCCTTGCTGAATCCTGGGCTTTGGCCTGTGTGCTAGCCCAGCACTGGTAGACATTGAGAAGACTTTTAGCAAACATGAGGCTTATTTTATTTCCAAGAGCTTAATTACAGTTTGAAGAGTTGGCAGCTGCTTGGATTTCAAACCAACCTTAAAAGTTATGAATATGTCTGAATTTGCTCTTAATAAATCTCAGGCTTTTGATTGTGGGTAGGTAAGTACAAAGAAATTACAGAGTTTCTTTTTTTTTTAAAGATTTTATTTATTTATTTGACAGAGAGAGACAGCCAGTGAGAGAGGGAACACAAGCAGGAGGAGTGGGAGAGGAAGAAGCAGGCTCCCAGTGGGGGAGCCTGATGTGGGGCTTGATCCCAGAATGCCGGGATCACGCCCTGAGCCGAAGGCAGATGCCCAACGACTGAGCCACCCAGGCGCCCCTACAGAGTTTCTTATGAGTTTCTATTATAACCTTGAAAAAATGATGAACAATTTCATTTGTTTTCTGAGTTAAGGAGATCCATTACTTGTTCAAGTTTCAATTTACTTGTACAATTTATTTTATTTTGAATTTAATGTTACTGAATTAATTTGGTTTTTATAATTTATATCGGTCATGGAATAAAAAAAAATTCCAGGCCCTTATTAAAGATTAACAGTGGGTGAAAGATTGGACTCTGCCATGGAACATGATAAGGTAATGGGGTCAGGGTTTTGAGGCTGTTAAAAGTATGGGATGCCTGCATTTCAATTCCTGTTTCCCCCTTCCTAGTTGTGTGACTTTAGGCAAGCCATTTATTTTTCTGTACTGCTAATTCTTCATCTGTTAAATGGGGTTTGGAAAAGTTATTAATTTATAAGAGTTACACCAGAATTAATTGAGATAACATGAGGGAAGTATTTAAAACAGTGCTATGTGTTTGTTATTATTACAAGTTCCTATTTAAATTCAGTACTTTTTAAAAGAGAGGAAAAACTCTTTTTTAAACAGATTTTATTTATTTATTTTGAGAGAAAAGAGAGAGAGAGCAAGCAAGTGGGGGGAGGGGCAGAAGGAGAGGGACAGAAAGAATCTCAAGTAGACTGCACGCTGAGCATGGAGCCTGATGTGGGGCTCGATTTCATGACTGTGAGATCATGACCTAAGCTGAAATCAAGAGTTGGTGACTTAACTGATGGAGCCACCCACGTGCCCCAAGAGCAACCTCTTTTAAGAACAATAGTTCCTGACCTCCATATAATAATTTTCCTCAGTTAGTATTATATCTAAGGTAAACATTTTACATCTGCAATAAAAAAAAAAACTAATGTTTTTATGATACTCCTAAGAACTTATTTCCTCAGAAATAAAAGATTTATCTTCAAACTGGAGCTGTTTAACCATACATTAATAGAGACAGCAACAATGTGGAATTTGTAAAATGTGGTATATAAATTATCAATAAGTTCTCTAGTGGAACATTCTTTCCATTTCCCTATTCTATATACCACATGAGGAGGAATAAACAATTGCCCAAAATTGCCAAAATCTTAGCATTTTTACTGAAAACTTCACCATGCTTTATTGTTTTCTCCATATTATCTTTGAAATTGGTGACAGTGGTCATGAGTAAAAACGATCACTTTATGTTTTATGTGGCATTCTGCACACCCAAAACAAAAACAGAAAGAAAACCCCAAAAAACCCAAACCCAAACCCCCCAAATAACAATGGAACAAATTTGCAATGTGAAAACCTAGGTAAAAATAAGTATCTTTATTAAAATCAAAATAGGCAGTGATTTTAAGGCACATAGTCAAATAATAAGCTATATATATATATATCTATATATATATATAATTTGATTAAAAAGATGGCTTTTATGAAGGCAGTAATGGTTCTAAATCAAACGGATAAGTATTGATAAAAATGATGGTTAATATACAATGTATTATGGTTGTATATCATTGTTCTTTGGAGAAATTAGAATTCTTAATTTTAGCATTATTAATTCCTTTGTGGAAAACAGAGCCTCATTTTATTTTATTTATTTTATTTTATTTTATTTTATTTTATTTTATTTTAATACTTGGATAGAGTCACATTTTAGAGACATTTTCCCCCAAAAGGAATATCTACGTCATGTAAACTGTGAAATGCTGGTGGAGTCTCAAAGAATTTGTGGCATATTAACTGATGGTTTATTAAAACAGACAAGCATCAGGAAAATTACCACCACCATCTAATTTTTATTATGACTTCGCTTTTGAATTATAATTTTTAGCAGGGTATGAATTTCTAGATTGACAGTTTTTTTCCCCCTAACCAACCTTGACAAGTGATTTTATGTTGCTGCTACCTGAACCATAGTTTAGAACAAGATCTTGTATTGCTAGTTTGGGATTCCTGCTGATAAATTATATTGAGACTATGACAGATTCAGTCATCAAGGCAGGCTAGATCAAATCATATTTGAGACAAATTACTGACAAGGATTAATATTCAGGATAAATAAAGAGAAAAGACAAATGACATGTAAAATGGGCATAGCATATGAACAGAGATTTCACACAGGAAAAAAATGTTTCTAATAAACATTCAAAAAGATATTAAATTCCTTGGTAACCAGGGATATTCAAATGAGATGCCCTTCACATGTGCAAATTGGCAAATATTTATTTATTTATTTATTTATTAATATATTTTTAAAAGATTTTATTTATTTATTCAACAGAGATAGAGACAGCCAGTGAGAGAGGGAACACAAGCAGGGGGAGTGGGAGAGGAAGAAGCAGGCTCATAGCAGAAGAGCCTGATTGTGGGGCTTGATCCCATAATGCTGGGATCATGCCCTGAGCCGAAGGCAGACGCTTAACCGCTGTGCCACCCAGGCGCCCCAAATTGGCAAATATTTAAAAGATCAACCTTGTGATGTTATTTAATCATGTTGAGGAATGAGAACTCTTGAATACTGTTAATGGGGAGTATACATGACCAATAATAGTAATTGGAGTACAGTTGTCAAAGAGAAATTGCATTGAACAAGTGAAACAAAAAAGGAAGACTTTATTCAAGACTATTGTAGTTGATGAGAGAGATTGAATTCAACTGTGCTGAAACTAAAGGTGGAGGAATTTTAAGTTCTGTGTGGCTTTGGGAAGAAAGTTCTGGAGGATATTAGGGGCAAGGTTGATCAATGGGATTAGGCATCTGTATTTGCTAATTGTTGCTTTTCTAAGTTAGGCTAATATTCTCTGATTTAAACTGGGAGATAGAGGTGCTATATAACTATATATACATATTAATTTTTCATTAAGAACGCAAGATTAAGTAATATATGTTGAAATAGAATCAATGGTATAAAATATTTTTTAAAGAAGAAAGTTGCTTTTCAATTAAATCATCTTTTAATTGAAGATAGAGTAGATGAGGTTCCAGTAACATAGGAAAGGGAAGTTTTTTTTTTTTTTTTTACAATTTATTTTTTAAATTCCAATATAATTAACATGCAGCGTTATATTAGTTTCAGATGCACAGAACAGTGATTCAAGAACTCTATACATTACTCAGTGCTCATCATGGTAAGTGTACGCTTAATCCCCTTCATCTATTTTACCCATCCCCCATTCACCTCCTCTCTGATAACCATTAGTTTGTTCTCTATATTAAGAGTCTGTTTTTGTTTCTCTTTTTTGTCTTGTTCATTTGTTTTGTTTCTGAAATGCCACATCTGAGTGAAAACATATGGTATTTGTCTTTCTCTGAAAGACTTATTTCACTTACCATTATACTCTCTAGATCCATGCATGTTGTTTCAAATAGCAAGATTTCATTCTTTTTATGGCTAAGTAATGTTCCATTGTGTGTGTGTGTATGTGTGTGTGTATAGTAGCATATTTATGCTGCATATATATACTGCCTCTTCTTTATCCATTCATCTATTGCTTCTATTGCTGGACAGTTGGGTTGGTTCCATATCTTGGCTATTGTAAATAATGCTGCAATAAATGTAAGGGTACATATATAGTTTCAATTAGTGTTTTCATTTTCTCTGGGTAAATACCCAGTAGTGGAATGACTGGCTCATATAGTAATTCTACTTTTAATTTTTTGGAGAACCTCCATGCTGCTTTTCACAGTGACTGCACTAACTTGCATTCTTACCACCAGTGCATGAAGGTTCCTTTTTCTCCTTACCAACACTTGTTTCTTGTGTTGCTGATTTTAGCCATTCTGACAGGTAGGAGGTGATTTCTTATTGTAGTTTTGATTTGCATTTCCCTGATGATGAGTGATATCGAGCATCTTTTCATGTCTGTTGGCCACCTGTATGTCTTCTTTGAAAGGATGTCTGTTCATGTCTTCTGCCTATTTTTCAATTCAATTATTTGTTTTTTGGGGTGTTGACTTGCATAATTTCTTTGTATATTTTGGATACTAACCCTCTATATGATATGCCATTTGCAAATATCTTTCATTAAGTATGTCATCTTTTAGTTTTGTTGATTGTTTCCTTTGCTGTGCAGAAGCTTTTTATTTTAATGTGGTCACGATAGTTTATCTTTGCTTTTGTTTCCCTTGCCTCAGGAAACATACCTAAGAAATATTGCTTTGGCAATGTCAGGGAAATTATTGCCTGTGCTGTCTTCTAGGATTTTTATGGTTTCATGTCTCACATTTAGGTCCTTAATCCATTTTGAGTTTGTTTTTGTGTATGATGAAAGGAAGTGGTCTAGTTTCATTCTTTTGCCTGTAGCTGTCCAGTTTTCCCAACACCATTTGTTGAAGAGATGATCTTTCTCCATTGTATATTCTTGATTTATCATATAATTTGTCATATAATTGTGGGTTTATTTCTGGGCTCTCTATTCTGTTCTGTTGATCTATGTGTGTGTTTTTGTGCTATAATATTGTTTTGAATACTACAGCCTTGTATTATATCTTAACATCTGGAATTGTGATATTTCCAGTTTTGTTCTTCCTTTTCAAGATTGCTTTGGCTATTTGGAGTCTTTTGTGGTTCCATACAAATTTTAGGATTCTTTGTGTTAGTTCTGTGAAAAATGCTGTTAGTATTTTGATGAATTAAATCTGTAGATTGCTTTGGGTATTATGGACATCTTAACAATATTTGTTCTTTCAAACCATGAGCATGGAATATCTTCCCGTTTTTTGGTATTGTCTTCAATTTTCTTCATCAGTGTTTTATAGTTTTCGGACTACTAGTCCTTCACCTCCTTGGTTAATACCTCCTTTTATTCCTAGGTATTTTATTTATTTTTGGTGCAGTTGTAAATGAGATTGTTTTCTTAATTTCTCTTTCTGCTACTTTATTATTAGTGTGTAGAAATGCAATGGATTTCTGTATATTAGTTTTTTATCCTGTGAATTTACTGAATTTATTTATCAGTTCTTTTTATTTTTATTTCAGTTTTTTGGCAGAGTCCTTAGTGTTTTGAGTAAAAGTGGTGAGAGTGGACATCCCTGCCTTGTCCCTGACTGTAGAAGAAAAGCCTTCAGTTTCTCCTCATTGAAGATTATATTAGCTGTAGGTTTTTCGTATATGGACTTTATTATGTTAACATATGTTCCATCTATCTCTACTTTGTTGAGGGATTTTTTTTTAATCAAGAATGGATGTTGTACGTTGTCAAATGCTTTTACTGCATCTATTGAAATGATCATATAGTTCTTATCTTTTCTTGTTGATGTGATGTATCACACTGATGATTTGTGAATATCGAACCACTCTTGCATCCCAGGAATAAATTCCACTTGATTGTGGTAAAGCGTTTTTTTTTTTTTTTTTTTTTTTTTTTTTTTTTTTTTTTGTTTGTTTTAAATCTATTGTTGGATTTGGTTAGCTAGTATTTTGTTGAGGATTTTTGGATCTATGTTCATCAACAGTATTAGCCTGTAGTTCTCTTTTCTGTAGTGTCTTTATCTGGTTTTGGTAACGGGGTAATGCTGGCCTCATAGGATGACTTCAGAAGCTTTCCTTCTTTTATTTTTTTGAATAGTTTGAGAAGAATAGGTATTAACTGTTCTTTAAAGGTTTGGTAGAATTCATCTCTGAAGCAGTCTCATCCTGGACTTTTGTTTGTTGGGAGGTTTTTTTTTTTTATTACTAATTCAATTTCATTGCTAGTAATTGGTCTGTTCAAACTTTCTATTTTTTTCTTGTTCAGTTTTAGAAGTTTTTATATTTCTAGTGATTTTTCAGTTTTTCTAGGTTGTCCAATTTGTTCGCATATAATTTTTCATAATATTATAATCCTTTGTATTTCTGTGATGTCAGTTGTTTCTCCTTTCATTTATGATTTTATTNTTTTTTTTTTTTTTTTTTTTTTTTTTTTTTTTTTTTTTTTTTTTTTTTTTTTTTTTTTAGGAGTCTGGCTAAAGGTATATTAATTTTGTTGATTCTTTCAAAGAACCAGCTCCTGGTTTCTTTGATCTGTTCTACTGTGTTTTTCAGTTTCTTATTTTGGGATAGAAAAGAGTGGCATGATATAGTCAAAGTGTTATAAGGGAAAAAAAAACCCCTGCAACCAAGAATACTCTACCCATCAAGGCTATCATTCAGAATAGAAGGAGAGATAAAGAATTTCTCAGGCAAACAAAAATTAAAGGAATTCATGATCACTAAACCAGCCCCACAGGAAGTGTTAAAGGGAACAAACTGAGTGGAGAGAAAAAACATAAGCAGGAGTAAGAAAAGTAGAAAGCAGAAAAGCAATAAAATTAAATGTATCTATAAAAATCAGTCATGGTGGGGTGCCTGTGTGGCTCAGTCAGTTAAGCGTCCAACTTGATTTCGGCTCAGGTCATGATCTCATGGTTGTGGCATTGAGCCCTGCATGCTTAAAATTCTCTCTCTGTCCCTCTCCACCCTCACATGCTCTCTCTCTTTCTCTCTCTCGTAAATAGATAGATAGATAGATAGATAGATAGATAGATAGATAGATGATAAAACCAAGTGTATGTGGACAGGGTGGCTATTTTCCTTTTGCGATAATGATAGGAAAAATATTTGACGCTGCCAGCCATTTGATGTATCAGCCAGTTCCTTCCTGGCCTATACAGTTGTTTTGTTTTGTTTTTTCCTCCAAAATAGAAGACTCCAATATTTATCCTACAAGCAAGCAAGAAACTGAACAAACTAATTCAGAGCTCAAATAGTATACATGATTTCATTCTGAAATCCTATAGTTGCACTTTGGACAATCTTATGGGAAGAATATTTTGATGGAACTATGATTTTTAATTGGATAAATTTATATCCTTTATTAGAATGAAATAAAAGGGAGAAGACCTTTTGCCACATTTCTGATGAAATGTTCAAAAGAAAAATAAATGCTTTTTTTTTTTTTTGTAAAATATTTTTAGGAGAAAGAGAGTGAATGGAGGCAATTAGACAATAGAAATAGTTGGCTGAAACATTTAAACACTGAAATTTTAACAACTAAATTAGAATTGAGAATATTCTCTATCTAGAGGAGTTTTTTTTCTGACTTTTCTAGATACCTCAGCATCTACCTAGAGAGCATTTCTCAATTAAAATATTGTCTACAGAAAAGGGTCAATTTTACGTCTCATCAATTTCACATGTACTAATCACAAAATGCAATTTTAAGGTGATTATAAGCAATTCTATGTAAAAAAATAGTAATAGAACCTTTTGAAGACATATATTTTTCCCCCCAAAATTTTTCATTGACATGGAATTAGAAACAGATGCAACTGAAAAGGTTGCAAATATATTAAAACAATGATTATTCTGCCTACATCATTATTAATGTTCAGATAATAATTATATTTAAGTTTTTTTTCTTTGCTTTAATGTACTTGGATAAATGTGTGGTTTTTTGTTTTTGTTTGTTTGTTTGTTTTTTAAGAAAAGTTTTCAAACCCTTCTTCCAGTCATATTTACGAATTCCCTGGACATGTCTTATAAATGCTGGTATAAGTTGATACTCCCAGGGTCCTGCTGAAACTGTGTTTTCTGCCAGTGTCCACCACTATTCTATCAGGTACATGCCTCTGCCAGGTACTACTGTTTCTTGGTAGCTTGGTAGAAACCATGATGTCATGGTATTAGTCAGGCAGTGGTGTTGTGTAGCACAGACTAGGGTGCTGCTTGGCAGTCCCCAGGGGCTCCCATGAGTATGGTGGTTTCCTTTGTCTTGACCATGACAAAGCTGACCCTCAGGTCAGAGGAAAAGTGGGGGAGATGTGTTCTTTCTCTCCTTTGTCATATACTTTTTTTAGATGGTCTTAAAGCAGTGTGACTTGTGCTTCTTTGATTTGCAGGGTTTTTAATGAATTTACTTTTTAAGTTTTTGTTTGGTGTCTGTTTCTAGAATGTGCCTGAGGACTTTCATGGGGCAGAGTATACACAGTGTACCCACAAACTTCCGTCTGGCATTTAGAATCAGCCTTTCTTTCAATTTGTCCCCTCCCAGGAGACACTTTTGGTCCCCTACAAATACTTGTCAAGTCACCCCTTCAAGTTGACCAGACATTTCCAGATCTGTCTCACAGTCATCAGTGATATAACTTGAGTTGTTTCCCAGGAGACTCCTAGTTCCCTTGCACATGGTCTTCTCTCAAACCTGTCTGAACAACTAAAGTTTGCATTCCCTCAGTGGGCACAGCCTAGACTGGAGTTGAGAATTCATTATATAAGGAACTTAACAAGTAACAAAATGTTTCGAGCAGCTCTTTATTTTGAGGGCATTCAACAAATATGTATCAGGTATCTACAATTGGACAAACGTAGTGTTTATTGTCAGGTATATAAAGATTTCCAAGCTGTGGTCCTCATCTTCAAGGAATCCAGTATAGCAGACAGATACATATTAATGTGTAACTATAATTCATTGTGATAAGTTATAACAAGATATGTGAAGCACAGTGATAACATTATAACACCGGGGGTGATATGCATATGCACACAGAGATGGAGATATGAAGATTTCTGGAGTGCAGAAGTATGCTTATGGTTGGGGTGGGTGGAGAGGAAGAGTTAAAACTGATGGTGTGGAATGTAGATTGAAGGGTGGACATAAACCAAATATAAATGCTGTGTTCCATGCTGAAAATCTTCAACAGTTTAGAATCACTGGAAGATTTTTAACATGGCAGAGACTTGATTCTATGTGCTTTAGAGAAATGACTTATTGGAGGGAGCATGTATGGATTAGATTGTACTTGTTACTCAACAGAATGGAGACAAAGAGATAAATGAAGAGAGAGTATTGCAATTGTCTAGACAGGAGTTGATGAATAATGCAAAATGGAGATAGGATATTTCAGGAAGATATTTCCATTATTTAGGAGGGAGAACAAACAGGACTCGGTAACTGGAACTGGGCATTCTGTGAGAGAGAGGTAGTCTATGAAGACTTGTGGATGACATTCTTAAAACTACTTGAAACAGGAAATGCAGGATAGGAAAAATTTTAGGGAGGAAAAATAATGCATTTTCTGTTATAAATGACTAGTTAAAGGAGAGAACATGGATAGCAAAAGGAGATTAAAAAGCAGTGGAAGAAAATGGAAGAGACAGGAGAAGTAAACATGGACAGACAGGAAAAAGCAAAAAAAAAAAATGTAAGAGAAAATCATAAACAGTTGCAGAGTGATACCTAGGTTTATATTTGAGAAGTAATTCTGTTTTCAGTTCTTTGTAGTATGACATCTAAAAGCAATGCCATTTTATTTTTGCAACTATAGGCATTGCTGCTGTTGCTGTTGTTTTTTATTCATCATTACAAGATGAATATGGTAAATATTTGTTCTCTGAATTGGAGAAAAGTGAAAAATGGTATGGGAAAGGGAAACAAAAGAAAACAGAGACCACACGCCTGGTTATCTTCAGTAAAATCTGTCTGTCAACCATGCCAGCATTTGCAAAGCCATTTGTATCTTTAAGATTAGAATTCTGGGGTGCCTGGGTGGCACAGCGGTTAAGCGTCTGCCTTCGGCTCAGGGCGTGATCCCGGCTTGTGGGATCGAGCCCCACGTCAGGCTCCTCCGCTATGAGCCTGCTTCTTCCTCTCCCACTCCCCCTGCTTGTGTTCCCTCTCTCTCTGGCTGTCTCTATCTCTGTAGAATAAATAAATAAAATCTTTTTAAAAAAAAGGTTAGTATTCCATAAAAACCAACAAATATTCACTGGATTCATATTCAGTTAAGAGGAGCTGGAAAGATGGGATACATCTTATGGCTGTTTTTTAGTTTCTTTCATGGACTGAATAGGGAGCCAGAACTACTTGTACAGGCATAAATAAGACATAGAATAATGGGGTTGGAAAGAACTCATGTAGATTATTTTCTAACCACTGCTTCCATAATTTTTTCCACATGAGAAAATAATTACACAGGCTTGCCTGGCCAAGCGTTCTTAAATTCACAGAACTGTTTGGTGGGATGGTAAGGTTGATTTTGGAGTGAATATATAACAAATCTAAATCAACAAACTAAGAATTATTTATGAAGAATTGGGTCTTCCTTTGTTCAGGGAATACAAACCTTGCCAAACCACTTACTTTACCAAAAAAATATTTTTTAAATATCGAAGAAAGGTAAAAATTGGATTTTTGTCTTATAAGATTACTGTGTACCAAAATATTCTCTATGAATTTTGTAATTACCAAGGGCAGATATATCTTGAAATATGATTTATATTAGAATATCCAATAACATCCAATTGATTCTCAGTTCCTGGAACTGTGGCTTCAGATTTGATCAATGCAGTGTAAAGGATCAGTAATTAAACAATACTGATTTTTTTCAAGTGGAGGTAGTTAATATTATTGTAAATTGCTTTGCTGTGAGTAGGCGCAGGCTCTTAATGGTTTTGTAAATGATTTTGGGAACAAAATCAAGCTTTCAATTACATTATTATTTCAGGCCTTGTATATGGCGTTTAAAGAAAGGCATCTAAGTGTATCACAGAAAAGGTGTGTGACAACCTGAGAATTACTTTATTAACTTGTGAGATAGCCTCTTCAGATACATAAGAGCCTTTTGATTATTTTGATCATTCACCTGCCAATTTTCATGAGATGTACACAGAAAGCAGACAGTTGTGCTGGGCAGAAGAATAAAAACAGACAAGAAATGAACAAGCCTTCAGCCACATTGCTCTTCAACACAGCAAATACTGTGGATTTTTATTCTAGTGGCTTGGAAACAGTAGGGGACCATATCCTTAGCTATAGTCACGCATAGGTGGGGATTTCTTTCTTCATTTTGTGACTGTCTGGAGATGTCGGTCTGAAATGTGTAGGTTATGATGCTATGACAAAGGCCTTAATGGTTCAATGGTGGTCAGCTTGCTCTGGAGGGAAGATTGACTTAATCAGTTAGTGACATACTCTCTTCTCACACTATGATCCACATGCTCTCTGAACCTTGTGTGGGGAGGATTTAAGCAAGTCTTGACAAGTCAGCACCCCTGAACTCTGCTGACCACAAAGAATGATGTGGTAAATAATGGGAAAATCAGTGAAAATTGTGCTCCAGTAGCCCAAACAAGAGAATCTCTAGTGGTTTACACCATCTTTTCAGCCTGACCATCTACAAAGAAAGGATGGGGTGCAGTGTGGTAGTTCAGATAGTTTTTATGTACAGTCTTCATGAACTTAACAAAATATAATGGCATCTGGTAGGCCATGTATTCCACACAATTAGTATAGAACTAGTTATCGCCAGTTGAAATTTGGTATGAAACGTGGAGTTACCGTTAGATATTTATTTACCACAGTTCTTTTTCTTTAATGGTGCTATACAATCAATATATCAGTGTGGATTTTCAAAATTTACTTACTTTGTAATGTAATTTAATGCATAAGTAGTGCTTGGGTACCTCTGGACGATTTTGTAGAGAATCCCAGACATCAAATAATTTCACAAATAAACACTTAAGTATGTTTCTCTAATACATGATGACTTTTTAAAATACGTGATGACACAGTAATGTTAACACATCCAACATATTGAACATTTATTTCTCAATGTTGTTGAATACCCAGTTTATGTTCTATTTTCCCTCATTGCGTCAAAAATATCTTTTTGTATGTTGTTGGAATCAGGATTTGGCATTTGTTCATTTTATCTCTTAAGTTCCTCCTTTTTATTTTCCTTTTACTCTATAACAGTTTTTTTTTTTTCTTCCTTCCATTTACTTGTTGAACATGCTAGATCAGTTGTCTAGTAGAATTTCTCAAGTTTTGGATTTAGCTGATTATGTCTTCTGGTGTCTTCAACATGTTACTATTTCCATATTTCCTGAACTTCCTGTAAATTAAATTATATGTAGATGTTTGATTAAGTTCCTTTAAAAAATGCTGTATTCTTACTGTACGACATGAGGGGGTACATATATACTGCTGTTGCTTTTTAATAAGATTGATAAGTAGGTTCAGGTGGTGTCCGCCTGATCTCTCCATTCTAATTCCCCAAATACCTTTCACCTAATGGTTATAGTGGCCATTGGTGATTGTTCCTAAAATCCATGATCTCAAATAGGAATTGAATTCTAACACTGCCATTTGTCTTGCAATTATTAGTTCTAATTCTTCTATAAAGAAGATCTTTCCCTGATAACCATTTGATCATCCTGAAATATGATCCATGTGGGAAGACAGGATAATGACAGATTGTTTCCATTGATTTATCAGTTATCAGCATAATGAGTTGATGCCCTAGCAACATTTAAAGGTGACCAATTAAGTCTTATTTATTATATCTTATTTATTGTGTACATCATTATGAACTTACTATATATTAATATGTGAACTTATATAACATATTATTTATAAGTATACAAAAATATATAAAATGTTTGATATGCTTCAGTGTACTGGAGTCATTATTCTTTTTTGGATGCTCAAATTGCCCCATCTTTGGTCAGTGGGAATGATTGCCTATATTCTTTTAACATGACCCCAGTTGTTTTTCATAGTCTCTTTACTTTCAGGTACAAGCAAGATATTATAAGCTTAATTTGACATTTCCTTTTCCAGACCTGAAATCAACTATTTCTCCAAATTCTCTGGTTTCTTTAAGTGGGTAATGGTATTTAGAAACCAAAATATGGACACTGAAGGTTTTCATTGCCATTGGATTATTATAGTTTTTAGGCCTTTTTAGTGGACAGAGCTAGGAAATAGAAATGTTTTGTAAAGAGAAAAATAAATTATGAGTAAACTAATATTAAGTTCAAATTTATGTAACATTATTTTTAGTATTATATTTTATTTTATTTTTTAAAGATTTTATTTATTTATTTGACAGAGATAGAGACAGCCAGCGAGAGAGGGAACACAAGCAGGGGGAGTGGGAGAAGCAGGCTCCTAGCGGAAGAGCCTGATGTGGGGCTCGATCCAGAACGCCGAGATCACGCCCTGAGCTGAAGGCAGACGCTTAACCGCTGTGCCACCCAGGCGCCCCTAGTATTATATTTTAATTTATCTCTTGTGCTTTTGACTGTCTGTTTGTGTTTTTAGTAGTTTCTCTAGGGCTCAAAAATACTTAATTTTTACAGTCTGCTTGGAATCAGTATTTTACCACTTTAATTGGAATGTAGAAGACGCCTTACTACTTTATAGGTCCCTTTCTGCTACCAGTGTGTTGTATATCTACAACACTAAGCATCAAAACAATGTTATAGCTTTTGGTTTCAACTATCAACATATTTTAAGGTGCTGAATAGAAGAAAAATGGTCTTTTATATATATATATATAATCTCCAGATATTTACCATTTCTGGTGCTTTTTTTTCTTCATTCCTGAGGGTCCACATTTCTGTGTGGTATTATTTCCTCTCTGTCTGGAAAGATTCCATTAGCAATTCTTTTTTTTTTTTTTTTTTAATTGGCTCCACACCCAGCATGGAGCTCAACATGGGGCTTGAACTCATGACCCTGAGATCAAGACCTGAGTTGAAATTAAGACTGGGATGCTCAACTGAGTGAGCCCCCCAGGCACTGCTGTTCCCCATTAGCAGTTCTTTAATATCCATCTGCTACTGAGTCCAGCCAATGAATTGTTAATTATGCTTATTGTATTTTTCAGTTCTAAAATTTCGTGTGTTTTTTTTTACACTTCCATTTGTTTCTTCTTTATATATTCTACTTCTTTTTGAGACGTTTTATTTTAACATACATTGCATTTTCTTTTTTTTTTTATTATTATATTATGTTAGTCACCATACAGTACATCCCCGGATTCCGATGTAAAGTTCGATGCTTCATTAGTTGCGTATAACACCCAGTGCACCATGCAATACGTGCCCTCCTTACTACCCATCACCAGTCTATCCCATTCCCCAACCCCCCTCCCCTCTGAAGTCTTCAGTTTGCTTCTGATAGTCCAAGGTCTCTCATGTTTCATTCCCCCTTCTGATTACCCCCCCTTTCTTTATCCCTTTCTTCCCTTACTGTTCA
>NC_048237.1:16631651-16632162 GCF_002007445.2 Ailuropoda melanoleuca
TGCTGGGGGGGACTTCTCCTTCTCGTCATTCTGATGATGAGAAATTGCGGGGTTGTCCAGAGCCCAAGTTACTGACTGAGACCCAGGCCGTGTGCCCTTGTTTTATAGAGATCTTAGGGATGTGGGCTTCTTCTTTAAAGATTTTATTTATTTATTTGACAGAGAGAGACAGACAGACAGCAAGAAAGGGAACCCAAGTAGAGGAGTGGGAGAGGAAGAAGCAGGCTCCCGGTGGAGAAACCCGATGAGGGACTCCTTTCCGGAACGTTGNGTGCTTGGTGACTGCGCCACTCAGGCGCTCCGGGTTGTGGGCTTCTTGATTTTTCAGCCTGCCTTCTGGGGGAGGGGCCTGCCTGCAGGTACTCAGAAAACCCTGTTTGGGTAGAGTCTCTGCATCCCCTGCGAGGGGGGTTGGGGGTGGGCACGCTGTGAGCCGGTCTTTCCAGGCTTTTGTTCTCTGGCGGCTTTCCCTGGTGGTTTGCTATGCCTCTTCTGAGAGTCAGAGCAGCAG
>NC_048237.1:16632394-16704619 GCF_002007445.2 Ailuropoda melanoleuca
CCGCCCTCGCCAGCCGCCCCACGAGGGCTCCCGGAACTCCCACTTCTTCATCTGGTGCCTCGCGGGAGCTGACCGCGAGTCCGCCTGCTCCCCCGTGCAGGTGGCCCTCCAGCCGCCAGCCACCCCGTGCACGCTCCCGGAGCTCCCGGTCTCAGCCTGAATCCAGTGAGCACACCGGAGCTCCGGAGCTCCGTGAGATGCTTGGTGGTGCACGCTCCCGGCTCACGGACTCAGTCTGCCGTTTCCAGAGTGCGGGTCCGCGGTCCGCCCGCTCCCCGGTGCAGGTGGCCCGCCAGCCGCCCTGCGCGCGCGCTCCTGGAGCTCGCGTTCTAAGTCTGTTGTCTCGCGGGTGCCGTCCGCGAGTCCGCCTGCTCCCCCGTGCAGGTGGCCCGCCAACCGCCAGCCGTCCCGCGTGCGCTCCCGGAGCTCCCTTCTCAGCCTGCTGTCTCAAGCGTGCGGGTCCGCGGCCTGTCCGCTCCCCCGTGCAGGTGGCTACCGCTTCCCGGCACCCTGACACGGCGGCTCCCTCCCCCTTCTGTTTAGCTTCCGATATCTGTGCGCGGTTTCACGGCTCCCTGCTTTGTACCTTGATACTCAGCGCTGGAGANCTCAGCGCTGGAGATGTTCATTTGTAGAGATCCAGATGTATCTTCCTGCGTCTCAGGCTGATTCCGTGGATGTTCCTGCTGGTCTGGTACCTATCCAGCTCAACTCAGGGGACCGGCTGAAAAAGGGGTCCACTACTCCCATTGCATTTTCTTGTCCCAGTGTACTTTTAAAATAGCTACTTTAAAATATTTGCCAGATAATTCTAGAATCTATGTTAATAGTGTGGATATTGGTGTCTGTTGATGACCTTTCTCTATATGACTTGGAATTTTTGTAGGTCTCATGTGAGTTCAAATAGCGGGATACCAGAAGGAAAAATGGTAAACTCACCACTGATTTAGTGATATTTTGGATTCAATAACACCTGCTGTTATTTATAGAGTCTTCAAATATGTGCTCATGCATCCCGTCCAGGTTTTATAGCATGTATAAAACTGTAGTATGTATTCAGTGGAAGTACAAGGATGAAGTATGCTTAGTCTATCTCAACTGGAACCTGAATTTTTAAAGTAGTATTTTTTTTAAAGATTTTTTATTTATTTATTCGACAGAGATAGAGACAGCCAGCGAGAGAGGGAACACAAGCAGGGGGAGTGGGAGAGGAAGAAGCAGGCTCATAGCAGAAGAGCCTGATGTGGGGCTCGATCCCACAACGCTGGGATCACGCCCTGAGCCGAAGGCAGATGTTAACCGCTGTGCCACCCAGGCGCCCCTTAAAGTAGTATTTTGTTTTTAATTGTGTGAAACACTATGTGGTTCCAAAACCAAAACTATGAATGAAATACAACTAACAGAAGTCAAGCTTTTTTCCTGTTCTTTTTCTCCCTCCAGAGGTAGCCATACTTTGAAGGTTTTTGATTCTTTCATTTTTTAATATTGAAAAGTAAGCATTTATATTTGTATTTCCTCTCCCCCCACTTCTTACAGAAAAGATAACATGCTACACATATTCTTCTTCATCTTTCTTTTTTCACTTAATTATATACCTTGTAGTCATTCCATAACTATTTATAAAAACTTTACTTATTCCTTTTTAAGACTGTATAGTGCTCCATTGTATGAACTTATCATGATCTCTTAACTAGTCTCTTATTGGTGGACATATGCATTACTTTGGGGCTTTGATTATTACTAATCAATATAGATTTTATTTTATTTATTATTTATTTATTTATTTATTTATTTATTTATTTTTTAAAGATTTTATTTATTTATGTGACAGAGAGACAGCCAGCGAGAGAGAGAACACAGCAGGGGAGTGGGAGAGGAAGAAGCAGGCTCCCAGAGGAGGAGCCCAATGTGGGACTTGATCCCGGAACGCCGGGATCACGCCCTGAGTGGAAGGCAGACGCTTAACCACTGTGCTACCCAGGCGCCCCTCAATATAGATTTTAAACCAAACTTTCTTACTCATTTTACTTGGGAAAATGGAATATAGTGAGAAGTCTTCACAGTGTTTTTTATAACCCAAATCATTTTGGGTTTCACATGTAGTTTATAGCCAGTGCTGTAAATCTCTTAGTTGTAATTCTTAGATTCATTACAGTTGCAGTAAGACTAAGATATTTGAATGCTGGGATTTGCTCACGGGCACTGTCTTTAATGGTAGACCACTCCTGGTAATGATGATTTAGGAATAGCTTGAATTCCTTAAGCAGTTTCCCTATCAGTATTGTTGGAAAGGCAAAAAAGCTCTCAGTTTTTCAGCACTGAATTAGTAACAGAAAAATAAGAAATAGACCATTTAAGAGATAAAATACCACAGGTAATGGTGATGATTAGTAGTAGTAAGGTTAGTCCACAAACTGGAGTTTAGTAATATGGATATCGGATGGGAAGAAAACTGAGATCCATTGAAGGAGTCGCTACAAGAGGCAATGTACAGCAAAGGATGGGAAACTAGAAAACAGAAGGACTGGGAAAAGATAAAGGCAGCCATTTCAAAAGTGTTTGATCCTAACCCCATGGGCATATTTCAGTTAGTGTTAAAGGGACGGCCTGACATTTGGTGTTATCTACCTATCTATCTCTAGTTTAAATGTAAGCTGATTTGAAAAATAGGTTACTTTTTCTATTGTATCAGTCTGAAGATGTGGATCAGAGGACTTTTCCCCCAACCCATTTCTTTTATAACATCAGTACTTCTAATATAGGAAATAGTATAATCTGGGATTCCAGGGGCACATGGTTCAGGGTTTTTACATTTAGTATTGCTCTCTTAGGTGGTAGACAAACATGTAGAAATAATATTTGAACATGACTCCATCATAGTCTACATAATGACATAATTAAGAGTGTCATAAGATATCATGAGAAAAAAGGCCCCTAAGAAATTTGTGATCAGCACAAATTTTTAAATACCTAGCAACAGAAGTAGTTGTGGGTTATCTTGACTCCTATGGTGATGGAAGAGATTCAGTTGTCAATTTTTGCTGGATTCTGATCCTTAGGTGACATTATTTTTGAGCAATGTCTATGCCTCCACATTTTGAACTTTAACAATTAAGAACAATTCTAACCTTAAACTTGATTTTGGAGTTTTACAGTTAAGAACAGTTCTAACCATAAATTTGAAATATTTCTGATAAGATTCTGATTTGTATTAATTATAATATAGCTTGAGAACAGACACCTTTAACTGCTTTCCATTTTGGAAGTGTCTAATGATTCTATTTTCTACCATGAAGTAATTCAGCCATGTCTGCCTTAGCTAAAGAAAATAAAATGATAAAAACTTAAGTAGTCTAAGGAAAGCCTGAAATTCCTACTTTGCTCTTAGAGTATATTATAGATGCATGTATGGAATCTTGCTTGGATAAATACTGGTAGTACTAATACGGTGGCACTGAAATGTCAACCTGGTATTTTGCTTTTATCACGTGAATGTACAAATTTGTTTTTCTGGACGTCAGTTTCAATTCATCCACTGTGGTGCCATATTTGTATTCTTAGAAATTCAGGTTATTTTGAAGTGTTGAGAAGTTCAGGTGCACAGAACTTCCAAGCTGAAGATGGTCAACTTGACCTAAATGTTAAAAGGTGATGATCCTTTGGTAACATCCTTTGCCTGGTCTTGGTGAAGGGGTTGGGGAAAAGGGATGGATATTTACCGAACATTCTCTGTATGACAGGTAATCTCTTAAGTACTTCACATATATATCTTATATAATAGAGCTTTATGGGTAGACATTACTATATTAATTTGTAAACCAGAAAAGTGGAATTCTAAAAGTCTAAATAACTTAGGGTCACACAGACCTTAAGTGGCAGGATAAATCTTTGAACTTAGTTTTGTTGACTTGGGCTTCTCCCACCATGCTTCACCAAATCCCTTACTTACTTGGGTAGGATTAGTCTTTAAAAGACCTGGCCCCCAGTAGGAGTGATAATATGCTTATTAATAGGTGTTAGATATGGGTGTTGTATAAGGGTCTTATTAATGTATTTGCAGGTGTACTTGTAGTATCCATAAATCCCACTGCAACCAGTGCATTTGATGTGTTTTTTTAGTATATGTGGCTGATTGAAACATTCTATTTGCTGAAATACTATTTTTCTTAGAGTAAAATACATACATTTAATTTTCTAGTAAATTGTTATAGTAGCTAAATACAGAATAACCCTGGTTTCTTTTCACAAATTAAAATCCCAAGATGTTTATAATGTAAGCAAAACTGAGAAATTTTAGAACTCTAATCATGGCATCCTTATGACTTTGATTATCCTGTGACAGAAAAAAATGTGCCTAAGGATTCCTTGCTAATCAGACATCAGGATGATGGTGGGGTGGGGAAAGGGCAGGTTTTAGGTTAAGTGATGCGAGTTCTCCAAGCCTTGACTAGGTTTAAATAAGACAAACTTGAAATAGAGGGTCAGATGATTTAGATATTAACTCTTCCCGTCTCTGGAACTCTTTGCCATCTCCAATAACAGGAAATAGAGCTTCAAATGTTAGAGCTCCATGGGAAGCCAGGCAGGTGGTTTTACTATGTTGGGTTTTTCCGAGCTTGCTTTAATATGCCTCAAGTGAATGGATAACTGTGGACACCCAGGAAGCCCAGGTGGCTATAACTGATACTAAAAGAATTCATTTTATTATACCTTCTCATTCTGAATCAAGGATGAGGCACCAAAAGTCTGTAAGACCTAGGAGTGCAAGGAGAGGTCTGAAAGAGGATTTTTTTTTATCTTGCCCACTGAATTCCAAAATATAGGTATCTGTCTTCCTTTAAGCACCTGGATGTGTGCAGCTTAATGTAATTGACCTCATGCATGTTGTGAAGAAAATTAAAAACCCTATCTCATGCTGGGAGCTATAAGTTTTCATCAACAACTTGGATTTGGCCTGAAGGTCAACTCTTACCACCTGAAAACAGATCTATTTATTTCCCAAAGTGCTACTTAGAACACTAGTCCTATAAGATATTTGTGGAAAAAAATTTCCATAGTTTAATTAAAGTTTGGGAAACACCATATATCTACCTATTAGATTTTTTTAGAAGATTTTTATTTATTTGTTTGAGAGAGAGATTGCAGAAAGAGAGAGAGAGAGCGCGCACCTGAGTGGGGGGAAGGGCAGAGGGACAGGGAGAAGCAGACCCCCCACTGAGCAGGGAGCCCACCCCGAGGGGCTGGATCCCAGGACCCCAGGATCATGACCTGAGCCGAAGGCAGACTCTTAACTGACTGAGCCATCCCAGCATCCCTACCTATTTAATAATTATAATACACATTAGTGTGTTAAATAAGGTTTCTGATAATTCAAATAGTAAATGGGAAATAACAACACAAACTGTGTTAACTTTTCTTGATAGTCATTTTAATGGGAATCTCCTCCCTATCAAGGTTTCACAGAACTAGTGATTAAGGCAGTGCGTTTTTGGCATAAGGATAGGCAAATAGACCAATGGAATAGAATAGAGTCCGGTAATAGACCCTCATTGTAATTTATAACAAAGATGACACTGCAGTGCAGTGGACAAAGTATGATCTTTTCAATAAAAGGTACTGGGTCAATTAGATATCTCTAGGAAGAAAAAAAATGAACCTTTCTTCACATTTACATATGAAGGATAAAACAACTTGGCTCTTGGGGGAAAAGATAGGAGATTATCTTCCTGACATGAAGGAAAAGTTTTCTTAACAGGACACATAAAGAAAAAAGATGGTAAAAAGTCCACATTTAAAGTAAGGACTCTGTTCATGAAAGGACACCACTAAGAAACTAAAGAAGAGAGCTGGAGAGTAGGAGAAGATATTTTTACTATATATATCTGACAAAAGACTCATGTATAAAATATGTATAACATTGCTACAAATCCCTATCAAAAAGCCAGAATTGAATAGAAAAAATGGACAAATGATTTGAATAGTCATGTTAGAGGAGAGGATATTTAAGTGGCCATTAGAGATGAAAATGTGCTCAAATTCATTAGTCATCAGGAAAATAGAAATTAAAACCATAGCATGATTACAAAGGAGTGGCTAAAATAAAAACAGAAAATGCCAAGTGTGTCAAGGGTATAGAGTGGTGGCAACGCTCATCCACTATTGGCAGTAGTGTAAAATTAGAATGACCACTTGGGGAAACTGGTTGGCAGTAATCGTTAAAGCTGAATATGTGCTTATCTTATGAGCCAGCATTTCCACACCTAGATTATATATCTAACAAAAATTCATATATATGTTCACCAAAAGACATGCAGTATAGAATGTTCATAGCAGCATTATTTGTAAGGACAACTCAACTGAAAACGTACAAATGTTTATCAACAGTAGAACGAATAAAGTGTGATAAGTTCATATAATGGACTATAATACAGCAATGAGAATAAACAAAGTATAAATACAGAATAACAATAAATTTCACGAATACAATTTTGATATATAACAGGCAGACATGAAAGAGTACATACTGGGTGGAGCGCCTGGGTGGTGCAGTCGTTAAGCTTCTGCCTTTGGTTCAGGGCGTGATCCCAGTGTTCTGGGATTGAGCCCCACATCAGGCTCCTCTGCTAGGAGCCTGCTTCTTCCTCTCCCACTCCCTCTGATAGTGTTCCCTCTCTCACTGGCTGTCTCTGTCAAATAAATAAATACATAAAAAATCTTAAAAAAAAGAATACATATTGGGTGATTCCATTTATATTAAGTTTTTAAACAGGCAAACTAATCTATGCTGTTAGATATCAGAACAATGGTTACTACGGAAGGGGGCTTAAAGAGGCTTCTGGGTGCTAATAATATTTTGATCTGGGTGTTGGTTTCACTTTGTGAAAATTCATTGAACAATATATTTATGATTCATGTGTTTTCTTGAACATTTGACATACTAAAATAATAAGTATGCTAAAAATGTAGAACTATAAAATGCAAAATTACTAAATAAAAGATTCATAGATCTGGGTTTCCAAGGAACACACTTTGGGAAATGCTGACCTATTCCACATTGCTATTGATAGGTATTGTTCAAGTCATATTTTTTTTTTATTGAAATAAGACCAGATGAAATGATATTCAAGGGAAGACATAAATGGACATTTTCCCCCAAGTAATGTTCGAATTTCATTATTTATGTTTTGAAGATAGTGAAGCACTGAGTGGTAGTGGTAAATGATTAAATCATTTAATGAGCATTTGAAAAGTAGTGAGAGAAATAGATGCAATTTAATTATATAAATATTAAAACAAGATCAAACACATTGGTTTTTAATTTGGAGCAATAGAAAATATAAACTTTCAATAACTTTGTAAGAAATATATAAAAAGTATTCTGCAGCAAACAGCAATTTTGTGGATTTTTGTAATTAAATCATTTTTATACTTTAGGTTTTCATTTTTCGCTGACATGTAAGAGTTAATAGGCAATCATACTAGCTTATACAATATTGTCCCTTTTCCCAGTTCTTTAATATGTGTTTTACCATTTCAGAGACATTTTTGATGACAGAGTGTGTGCGTGGATCTTTGTGTAAATGCTTTTCTCTTAACGCTAATTAAATAATTAAATCACTTCCTCTGGAATGTTGAAATGCCAAATGTCCAGTTTCTCTGCTTCCACAGTCTTCATACTCTTGACAGCCAACAACTGCTCTAAATGTTTGACATTCAGAAATTGGAGAGAATAGGTCAGGACTGTGGCGAGTTGGTTTGCATTTTAAGTAAGCTGTGAGTGAAGAGAGTGGAAGGAGATGTGTCCAATGGTAATTTCTCTTAGTTATTTTCTGTGACTGCCTTAAGATTTGTGTTTGTTTTTCCAGAGGAAATAAAAACTAGACTGGTTGTTCTTATCCCAATTTTACTTCTTTTTTAGTAATCCCTTTGGAAAATTATAGGAATCTGAAAGTCTGGCTATTCAAAAATTATATATTGTATTTTTAGTCAAATGAGATCATTATACTTTTTGCCATGATATGTGTTTTTAGAGAATTAGAATCATTGAGTATGACTTTGGATTTTTTTTTTGTGGTAACAGCTTTATAATATTCATGTTTAGATTTTTTTTTATATAGCAGACTTACACTTTGAAAATATCTAATATTTATAGTTAGTCCTTTTTACTCAGGTTTACAAGAGAAGGATTCCTTAGAATATTCAAATATTAATCCAATCACAAATCTTATGTTAGCCAATCATTTTAATTTTCTCTTCAATAGAAATGTTTGCCTTATATTTTGATGAATGTGTTTGCTATCATTTCACCACATGTATTTTCTTCTCTTTACCTGATGTAAAAAATGCAAATGATGCCAATAAAATGATCAAAAGGTAGAGAAGGAAAGAGGAGCAGCAGCAATATTAGTGACGGCAGCAAGAGATTAGGCAAAATTAGCAAATTTAATCATTCATGTCTAAATAACCAAGTCACAGGTCAAATCTCATATAGAGACCTCTGTGGGAAATTACAGTTGTGTTGCTGTACTGAAATCTTATGGTCATAAATATTATTAAAGATGGGGAAATTTCTGTCCTTTGTGATTGACTTCCTGAGCCAGCAGCAGGTAACTGGTGGAGTCTGAGCCTGTGCTGACAACTTTCTGAACACACAGGAAAATGGCTGTGGAGTGACTGCAGAGTGATGTCCATGAGCTGGTACCACTTGGGGTGCTTAATGGTGCCACCAGTTTGGGGTGTTATGACAATGTGCAACAGAGGAGAGATGTCTAGGGCTTTTAGGAGGAATGTTGTTCAGGCCTCAATGGCTACGATTCTTTTCTTTTTCTTTTTCTTTTTTTTTTTAAAGATTTTATTTATTTATTTGACAGAGAGACAGCCAGCGAGAGAGGGAACACAAGCAGGGGGAGTGGGAGAGGAAGAAGCAGGCTTCCCAGTGGAGCAGGGAGCCCGGTGTGGGGCTTGATCCCAGGACCCTGAGATCATGCCCTGAGCCGAAGGCAGACGCTTAACGACTGAGCCACCTAGGCGCCCCTCAATGGCTACGATTCTTAATGATTCCGTGGTACATTTGGATCTTGACATCAAAACCTTATTGGGGGATGTCAGTTATGCTTATGTATATATTCGTAGCTCCGTTAAAACCATTGTCTTATGAATATACTTTTTTTTAAGGGATTGTGTTCAATTGTTTGCAAGCAAGCATGCTTGTCATTTTCATAGAGGGTTCATAAAGGAGCCCTCTAAGCATTGTTTTTTATGGATGATTTGAGTAGACCCTGTTGAAATATGACAATCAAAATTCTGATGTGTGGAATGGAAAAAGTCAGTTAAGGAATTTTTCTTAAGAAACTCTTTTAGTGGGGACATCCCTTCCAGTTGGATGTTTGTCAAATAATTTTAGTCTATTTGGTAATCTCAAAAGCACAGAGGTTCAAGACTCCTGAATCAGTGCAAACAATCTTTATAATTAATCCTTGATGTTTAAATATTTTAAAAAGCTATTGTGTTAAGTTTTCACATCTCAAACTTTTTCTTGGTATTTTGGTTTACATTACACACTGACAGTCTGTCAGGCTACTGTATACTACGAACTGGCTCATTATCAACATTATTTCATTGCTAAAGATAGATAGATATTAATATGATATTATAGCCAGCCTTGTCTTTGTTACCGTTAGCCTGCAGTTGATCATGGAATTGCAAATGTCACGAATCAGGCCTCCTGCCTCCTGCCCCCCAATTTATTGTTAAACATTTATCAGGGGGCGCCTGGGATCATGACCTAGGCCAAAGGCAGACGCTTAACAACTGAGTCACCCAGGCGCCCTCCTGGGATAGAGCTCCAAATCAGGGTCCCTGCGCAGCGGGAAGCCTGCTTTTCCCTCTCCCACTCCCCCTGCTTGTGTTCCCTCTCTCACTGTGTCTCTCTCTGTCAGATAAATAAATAAAATCTTAAAACAAAAACGTTTATCAGTACATGTTGGGTATAATACAGCGTGGTTTTGAAGTTGCTTATCTAGGATAAAATTCTTCTGCTCTCTCATTCTGTCAAATTATTAAACTTTCTTAATTTCCCATTTTCTTTCTACAAAAAAGGAGTATTGTGAAAATCAAATTAACTAATGCACAAAACACTTGGGACAGGATTTTAATGTATTTTTGAATCCTTTTTCCACTCTCCTGCTAAGATTGATCCTAGAATCTGGTGTGAGAATGATGTAAAATGAAGGTTCTACAACTGTGGATAGAGAAGAAGGGCCAGAAGTTGGGCACTAGGAAAGAAGTTCTGTATTAGGGATGGCCTATCTGTAATAGTTACTCTCAAGATCTGTCCAGGGGAAGTGAAGAAAAAATCCTCGGAAGTAGAAACCCTTAGAGTACCTCGGCAGAGGCAGGCATAGCCCTAAGTCTGTTGTAGAGAGCTGTGCTGAGTTGGAGTAACAAGCCTAAGCCTGGAGAGTGGGGGACCCTTGGGTGTGTGGACTGAGCCCTGGGTGAGATGTTAGAGTGACGGACCCTGCAGCCTTCCAGCAAGGACTGCACTTGGTCCTTCTGGTCAAGACAACTCCTCCTCCAGTTCCATGATTTTAGGCAGTAAGAGAAGTGGATGGAGCCTGCAAAATACACTGTCCCAGATTTGGTAGGAGAGAAATCAGGACAGTTTCCACACACGTAATGTCAGAGCAAATGTGGTCTGGAAAGAGCTTCTCACATTAAGCAAAATCAAAATAAAACAAAAAATCATAATTATGGCAAACAACCCAAAACAAACATACAAAAATCTCTATAAACATAACAAGAGGAAAGAGAAAAAGAAACTAACATACAAAACACAGAAAGGACCCAGTCTAAAAGAAAATGTTACCCAGTAAAGCACATTCCTGTTGATCTACTCCATAGAGAAACTTACTGAAAACATGAATTTATGACGAGCAGGGCTCAAAGATAAGATGATTAAAGAACAGAATGGGATGAAAAGAGAGATTGCCGACATAAGGATACAGATTGAGACCCCAAACAACACTATTGCAGATCTAATAAATACAAAGATTTCTCAAAGAAATGTTCATATTTTTGATTTCATATTTTTCCTTCCAAAGAAGAGGCTGGTTCTATAGTCACATAATCATTTTCATTTGCTTTTACAAAGACTTGAACAAAATGGAAAAGATGAAGGTATAGCTCTTCAACAAAGTAACTCCAAACTGCCGGTGGCCTCTAGAAATGTCTTTTTCAGTGCAGCAATGAAATTGTTTTATAAATCTCCCTGATTTTATAAAGGAAAAGAGTAGTTCTAGGATTAGTGCAGCTTGGAAAAAATTCTCATCTTCCTCAAATTTTGGTTAACAATGTGTAACAGGATGGTGAATGAGACTTTTCTTATTTTGGAATTTTTGCTCTAACGCCACAATAGAAAACAAATGAGTGCTTCCGTATTCTACAGAGAGCCATCAGTAAGCCGTGAGATCTGTCCTTTGTATTCTATTAAGAGATAGATTAGACTAAAAAACAATTTTTATTTATTTATAAAGATTTTGTTTATTTGTCAGAGAGAGAGAGAGAGAGCATGCACACAAGCAGGGGAAACAGCAGGCAGAGGGAGAAGCAGGCTCCCTGCTGATCTAGGAGCCCAATGTGGGACTCCATCCCAGGACCCTGGGATCATGACCCAAGCTGAAGGCAGATGCTTAACCAACTGAGCCTCCCAGGCATCCCCTAAAAAACAGTTTTTAAAGATATAAAAATAATTTTAAAACAAATTATATGAAATCACATAAAATAGATGAAGGAGGTCAAAAGGTACAAAATTACAGTTTTAAAATAAATAAGTTGGGGCTGTAGTGTACAGCATGGTGACAATAGTTAATACTGCATTGCATATTTGAAAGTTGCTAAAAGTAGATCTTAAAAGTTCTTATCACAAGAAAAAAAGGTTTTTAAAAAATATTTATTTGAGAGAGAGAGAGCACGCAAGCAGGGGGAAGGGTAGAGGGAGAGAGAGAATCCTGAGGCAGACTCCCCACTGAGCACAGAGCCCAACCAACCAACTGGGGAGGAGCACTGGATCCCCAAGACCCTGAGATCACGACCTGAGCCGAAATCGAGAGTTGGCAGCTTAACCCACTGAACCACCCAGAAGCCCCAGGAAAAAAAAGTTTTTTTAAAACTATTTGGTCATGAACGTTAACTAGACTGAGTGTGGCTATCATTTCACAATATATATAAATATTGAATTATTGTGTTGTACACCTGAAGCTAATATAATGTTATATGCTAATTATATCTCAATAAAAGAGGAAAAAAAATCACGTGAAAAGAGACAGCTGAATTGGCCCTGCCAATTCAAACATCCCCCTCCCCCAGTGGTTATCAGCAAAAGTTTTGAGCTTCAAGGATATTCAATGTGCTTTTGAGGTTTTTTTTTCTTCTTAAGATTTTATTTGTCGGAGAGAGAGAGCGCAAACACATGCACAAGCATGGGGAGCGGCAGGCAGCAGGAGAAGCAGGATCCTTGCTGGAGCCCAGTTTGGGATTCAATCCTAGGACCCTGTGATCGTGACCCAAGCTGAAGGCAGCTGCTTAACCGACTGAGCCACCCAGGCATCCCTGCTTTTGAGCTCTTGATCAGGCAAGGAGTACTGTGGCTTTTCACTCATGGTAACGATCCCCTCACAAACTAAGAAAGTGGTGTTAAAGAAAATACCTCATAGGAATAGGGGGTGCTTGGAAGAGGATGACATTGGTATCTCAGTCTGGATTAGATGTCTGTTCCTATAGCAGCCTTGCAGATCTGTTCCACAGTTATGTAAGAAGCCATGAGGCAAACCGAGAGTAATTACAGGGAGGAAGGGAGCAGCAGGCGAGGAGCTTGTGCGTGCATTGTTGAGGGCATGAGGACATGGGATTTTATTACAGAGGGCTGCTGGTGCAAAGAACCACTGTGCTCCATTGTGGGTGAAGGCATTTGAGACAGGGTTGGAAGCACTGAGTCAGAGCCAATGTTCCACAGGTGAAGGCAATGCAGCGGGGAGGTAGCCTCAGAGAGACACTAACAGTGTTTTGGGCATTTTTCTCCAAGCTCTACTTTCTGCTTCAACGAAGCAAAAGCTAGAACTAGAAAAGGGAGGAGGGAAAATACAAAGAGGCTGAGTTAGGAGAGGGGAGTGTTTATTGAAATCTTAAATTTGGGTGGGTTTGAAACAGAGACTCTGGCTCAAACTTTTTTTAAGAGATAGGAAAAGGAGGTTCAAAGGGTAGGTCTCATGTTGGGACTCCACTGAATTCAGGCTGTTGTGTTGTTATCAACACTGGTTATGCCGTAAAAATGCTACAATAGTCATTGTATAGGCTGCTAATTTTATCTTCTGGTATGAGTGATACATTTATGGTTAGAAACCATATGATGTTTTTAATAGTCTTGAGTTAAACCTCCGGCCAGAGATGATTGACTATACAATACTAATGACACAGGAAAGCATTTAACAACATCTTTAGTGCTAGTGACTCTCTTTGAAATAAGAAATGCAGATTTCACTTGTAATTCTTTGAGAATTATCACATTATTCATGTTTTTATTTTTTTATTTTTTATTTTTTTTAAAGATTTTATTTATTTATTCGACAGAGATAGAGACTGTCAGCGAGAGAGGGAACACAAGCAGGGGGAGTGGGAGAGGAAGAAGCAGGCTCATAGCAGAAGAGCCCGATGTGGGACTCGATCCCGGAACACCGGGATCACGCCCTGAGCCGAAGGCAGACGCTTAACGACTGCGCTACCCAGGCGCCCCTCATTATTCATGTTTTTAAATCAAATTAACTCTGATGTTAAGCCCCCACTTTTCAAGGACGTGAGAAAGTAAGTATTGGTCATGTTTTGGGATTTTTTTTTTAATCTACATACCTAAAATTTCCAAAATTCCTATAAAATGTACCGCTGTTCTTCCAAAGCACTGTTCTCTCCCCAGAGCCACAGAATACTTTTGGGTCCTGGGTTTTTGTTTGCTTTAGGCAAGGGAAGTCCACTAAAAAACTTTTGCTTGACCTGCTGTGGGACTGGGGCTGTTTTATGTATTACTGGTCTGGTAACTTTTGCTGATTTTCCCCATTCTTTTTAGCTGCGCTGGTAAAAGTGGAGAGTCTGACACATGCACCCAGTTTCTGCTGCCAACCCTCTAAGTCTTGTTTTCCATATATATATGTCATCCCTTTGGGGAAATATTCCAAATGTTCCCTCCTAAATATGCCTTCCTTCCTGTTACAATGAAGGGGATGTTGACGCTATCAGCTTTTTCTTATTAATTCACCACGTTACACAAGCAGTGCTTCTGGAATTCTTGACTGATAATAATGAATAGGTAAGGAGAAGAAAACAAAGTGGAGGAAAAAAGGATGGCAATACAAGTAGGATGAAAAAGAAGAAAAAAACAGGTAAAATAAAAACTGAAAATAAGGGGTGGTAGAGTGATATCAGAAGTTGCTTTTTAATTTCTCTGTGTGGAACTGGTGTTTCTGGGCCACCCTGCTCTGTCGTTTTCTGGTTTGCATAATTGAATGGCTATCATTGAAAGTATGTATGAATGGCGTTACTTTGATTATATAACAGTCCAAGCAGCTCACTGTTGTGTAAAAGTGAATGAACACTGCATTTTACTAAACTGTTACCCTGCTTTGACAGCTGTTATGCTGCGATAAATGATTGCAGAATTAATTGAAGAGGTTATTATACTATTAAAATCTATTTCCACTGAGCAGTAATAATGAGAATTCATTGTTAGTGAGTGTCCACCATTCAGAGATGGGAAATTTCTCTTCTGTATTCGATGTATTGTTTTTGAAACACATCTCTATTAGACCACCTATTAGAACTTAACTTATTTGAAGAGGTGCTAACTTTTTATCTTTCCATTGAAGGACCAGATTGTCATGAAAGGGTCAAGATCTCCCCATTTTAAGCTTTCCTTTCCTTTCAGTACTCTCAAATGATCTCATTTCCCCCCAGTAAGTTATCAACTGATTCTGTTACAGCTGAGTTGAATCTTCCAATTCATTGCTGTTAAGTTTCTTCAGGTATGTAGAAAAGCTCCTTATAAAAAACCCTTCGGAAACCAGTTTCTGTTGAGAGGAAAGATAATGTCGTCTTTTCTGCATTGTTAAAGGAGTAACTATTCCTATTAAATGCTGTTCCATCAAGTATGTTATAAACATTCCCATGAGCTCACCTCTATTCCAGAATCTGGAAACTATTGGAGGAAAACTTTAACTTTCTATCTTTTACATATACTCCTTAAATAAGGGAAATTGTGATACAGCCAGTGGGATTCTTCATGACCTTGTGAATTCACTTTGGGTAGTTTGGACAATGAGCCAGATTCTTCCATCACCCAGCAGGAAGAGCTACACCTAAACTTAATAGCCCATGTGCCTGGTAGTTACCTTTCCTTTGTCAGTAGGGGCTGTACCTGAAGACATGGTCTCCAGGTGGTGGGCACTTAATCTTCTCAGGCAACTCCTGTTAAATAGCTGGTACGCCAAAAGATTGTTCTAGCATTTGCCCTGTAAGAAGGGAGATCAAATACACCTGAAACCAATGGAACTATACTCAAGAGATCGTGGCGGTGGGGGCTCGAATCCTTCCCCTGGAGTGTGAATGCGTTCTGCATGTGCAGCAGAGCACATTGGTTCTTGTTCACTTTTCTGAGGGATGATGGTAGGATGAGAGACTGGGGTCTTCTCTTTTTTTGACCTTTCTAAGTTTCTCTAGTAAAGCCTATGTGGTGTTGTAGACTCAAGGGATCCGCCTTGCAAGGCATAAATCCACTGTATATTGATTCTTGTGAATTATGTGAGGTACTATTTTACTCTTCTGTTCTCTGAGGAGGAATTTCACCTAAACATGCCTTGTCTTTCACTCAACTCCTCCTTGCTCTTTCCAGTTCTGGTTGATTTAATTATCTGGCTGACAGGAAACAGCATTGATCCAAATTTATCAGTTGTCAGAAGTGAAGCTATCAATAGGCCTAAATGAAAGGAATTTTTTTCTTTTTTCTTTTTAACTCCTCTTTCTACTCTGGAAGAGAGGAAACAGTGACTTGTGCACATGTTTTGCTCTACAGACTCAAACTTTCCTGTGGATTGTCTGTAGGGCTGGATTTGGAGGGCAGGGGTTTTCAGGCCTGGTCACTTCTCACATTAAGCTGTATCTTCCAGCTCAGCCGTTACCAGTGACAGTATCTTGGACTCCCATTTGCTTGTACATGTCTTATTTTTCAGCTGGTTCAGAACACAGGGGGAAAGGGATGGCACTGACTGGGCCTCTTTGGACTCCAACATCTCCAGCAGGGTGCTATTGAAGGCTTGAAGCACTGCATAGAGTTCTGCTCTATTGCACAGGTACTCCTTCCAGTGATTAATTTACTCTTAGTTAAAAGGTGGTGTTGTAGGGAGAGAGACTTTAGACTCCAAATTCCTAATGTTTGCAACTGAGCATTGGGATCTGAATTTGAAGAGGATACCTCACTAGAGAAACTTTCCTTCCAGCTCAATAAACAAGCTAATAGACCTTTGCTTGTGGCCAAATGCTTTGCTCACCCCCATTCTCACTGTGGCAAAGGTGTCTAGCTAGGAATGGAATAATATTTTCTGTAAAGTACACAGTCCTAGGTATTTCATAACTCTATCCTGGCTGTTGAGTGCTTAAATGGCTTTAGAAGTCTCTATGGAGATAAATCGTATTTTAAAGAAGTAATCAGGCATGTAAATTCTAGCATTTAAAAGTCTAAGTCAAAATTGTCTGACGCTGTAAACATGCCATAAATTCATGGTGTGATAAGTTGGTCTGTTGGGTGTAGGGAGTTTAGGTAGAAGAAAAATTCTAGTTAAGATAACTTGATGTTGGAAATAGCCTCATAAAGGATTCAAATCTAAAGTCGGTATGTCTCTACTAGTCTGGACACAGCTTCTTTGTGCATTATTAGGCCTCAATGGGTGATTATATGTAACTATACTCTGAATTTTGGAAAATGTATTTGGTGTTAGAAATGGTGAATAAACAGGAACTTATTTTTTAAGTTTTTTTATTCTAATTCCAGTATAACTAGTGCTCATTAGTTTCAGGTGCACAAGGTAGTGATTCAACATTTCTACACATTACTGCAGGCCCATCATGATGAGTGTACTTTTTTTTTTTCTGTAAAATGTTCCTTTTCAAACTCTTAAATTCTAGTTACGTGTAACGTAATAGTCGTTTCAGTAGAATTTAGTGATTCATCACTTGCATATAACACTCAGTACTTCTCATAAGTGCCCTCCTTAATACCCATCACCCAGTTAGCCCATCGCTTACTCACCTCCTTCCATCAACCCTGTTTGTTCTCCATCATTAAGAGTTTATGATTTACTTCCCTCTTTTTGTTTCTTAAATTCCACATAGGAGTGAAATCATATGGCATTGGCCTTTCTTTGACTGACTTATTTCACTTAGCATAATACACTCTAGCTCCAAACACATTTTTTGTAAATGGCAAGATTTCATTCTTTCTGATCACTGAGTAGTATTCCATTATATGTGTATAATATACACACACACATATACCACATCCTCTTTATCCATTCATCAGTCGATGGGCATTTGGGCTCTTTCCATAGTTTGGCTGTTAATGCTGCTATAAACATCAGGGTGCATATACCCCTTCAAATCTGTAGTTTTGTGTCCTTTGGGTAAATACTTAGTAATGCAATTGCTGGGTCATAGGATAGTTGTATTTGTAAGTTTTGAGGAACCTCCATACTATTTTCCAGAGTGGCTGCACCAGTTTGCATTCCCACCAACAGTGTAAGAGGGTTCCTCTTTCTCCTGGTCCTCTCCAACATCTGTTGTTTCCTGTCTTGTTAATTTTAGCCATTCTGACAGGTGTGAGGTGGTATCAATAAGTGTACTCTTTAATCCTCATCACCTATTTCTCCACATCTTTGTCAATGCTTGTTGTTTCTTATGTTTTTGATTAGCCATTCTGACAGATGTGAGGTGATAGCTCATTGTGGTTTTGGTTTGCATTTCTCTGATAAGTGATGTTGGGCATCTTTTCATGTGTCTGTTGGCCATCTGTATGTTGTCTTTGGAGGAATGTCTGTTCATGTCTTGCCATTTTTTAATTGAATTATTTTGGGGGTGTTGAGTTGTATCCATTCTTTATATCACTACTAATGAAGAGGTACTTTCAAAAAGTGGAGTGGGCGACATGTTCTATCTTGTCAGCCTAACTGGAGACTGCTAGAAAAAAAGTGATTTCTTAGAAGTTTACTAGAACTGCCTTTCTCCCTCTCCCCTCCCCCCGCCCCGCGCCCTTGTACCTGGGTGTCAATATGGATACATCTGCTTATCCTTTTTAGGTTCTGGATAAGTATCTTCTATAAGGAATACAATTGTCATGTCTTAGAAATGATTCAGCCTAGTATTTATTGAAAGGATTCAGATATATCTATTGAACAACTGAATGAAACCGCAAGCATAAGATTGGTCACAACCACATAGAAAAGTGGCTTATCATTCCTAGGAGCTGTGGAATCCAGATGTGTGACAAGAATGACAAAGATGCAACTCAAGCATAGACAGATGTCCAGTCTAGATTCTAGAGAGACATACCTACACCCACACTACACCCCCTGTCCCTACTTTGTTAAGAGTTGGTCTATGTCACACCACTTTCTTTGAAAATTTTTGTAGAATTTTATTACCATAGGCTTGTTTGTGAGAAGCCTTCCTTTTCTGTGCTTCCTCATGCAGACTTCTAGTGGTCTTCCTAGTGTGAGGAGGGTTTAATAAAGATATGGGAAGAAATATTTTGACATTTTGGTATCTTCCATTATTAGCAAACTGACATTTTGGTTTATAAATGAACTTGGGGTTTTCAACTATCTGGTTTTTAACTGAAGTACTATATTTAAGATTTCCGTTTGGAAAATACATTGAGAAAATGCCAGATGTGTAAATGGCTTCCCCCCAGCCATCAAGTATATTAGTGTGTTATTCTCTGACCTGCATTAAATATTTCTGCTCTTTCTCAAGGTCTGAAAAATATGCTACAAAGAGCCTGCCACTGGGCTAAGAGCATTTGAATCTTAAGATGCCTCTGTGGAGCAATGCATACCAAGTAGGCAGGCCATGAGGAGTCATGCAGAAATGCTGAGTAGTTTCTTCCTCTGAATGTGTAATTTGGGGCATTGCTATTCTTCGCCTAAGGTTTACTTTCTGCTCTTTCTAAATGATCTTTTAGGTAAGGGCTATTTGGAAACTTAAAATGCTTGATTACTTTCATCAATAGCTTAAAGAATTAGTACTAACATTTCGTAGAGAAAGAAATGTAAAATTTTTCAGCAGGAAATTTACATTCCCTTTGTGCGAGGGCTTTTTCCCTCCAGTAAATGTAATCAATAAATTTATCTCTGAAAGCACAAATGCGTATGCCAGAACCGTCAAACATCTGGTGAAGTGGGTTTTTATTTTTATTTATTTATTTATTTTTTTGAGAAAAGCCAAAATCGAATGCTTTGAGGTTGGCAAACTATGGAAATGGAATCGATTTTTTTTTTTCGAATGCTTTGAGGTTGGCAAACTATGGAAATGGAATCGATTTTTTTTTTTTTTGTGACAGGAAAAAAAACCTTCCAAATTTTGTTCTTTGTTTTCTTTTAAAAAGAGATTGGATACTCATTTTGCAAATTTGCTAAACTGGTTAAGTCTATTTCAATTCCTATGTTAAAAGCTCTATAAAGTAAGGATTATATATAATCTAAACTAATAAATGTGACAGATTAAATGTTATCCCAGAAGAGGGCTCCTTTAGATCTTAAGATTAGAGGCAAATTAATTTTTGAAAATGTTATAATTTTTATCAGTTTTTTTTAAGGAGGAAATATATGGTCATTGATAAATGTTGCATGGTAAATGTGTACATACTTTGTCAACAGATGTTAAGTATATGTATATTTAATACTTTTAATAGCCTTTGGTATCTAAAATAGCCCCCTTTGCATTTTCTAATCATTAACTTTTCAGAGAATTGAATTCTAATTAAGTAAACATTTTTGTGTGAGCAAATGAACTATACGCTGAAGCATAAAAACAAAAACAAAAACAAAAAAACTCTGCTTTTCTTTTCCCTTGCTCCTTTTGCCCTTCTTCCTCTTCTCTTTTCCTTTTCCCCTTCCTCCCCTTCTTTCTCCTTCCCTTTTTCCCTTTGACACATAATTTTCATATCTATCAAGTTAGGCACTGAGGAAACACAGGTGAATGTCTTCAAGGAACTTATAATTCATTGAGGAAAAGTACTAATTATTCAAAAACCAATGCGATAAGCAACCGTGCATGAAAAGCAGAGGGAGAGATATTGATGAGTATTAAGGCAATTCCCATACTTAGAACAACACAATCTGAAGCTGGAATACTTTGAAGGATAGAAATTTGTCAGTGACTTGGTGAGGGGCAAAAAGATCACCCTGTGTGTGTTTAAAAAAAAACAACTGGAAACAAGATAGTGGACTTCAAGTAGTTCTTTTGGGTTCAAACGCAAGTGGTGGAATGTGGGAGATTAGGCTGGATACATAGACATGGGCTAGATTTAAAAAGGTCTTTTGCTTAGTAAAGGATTTAGACTTAATCCTACTGTACGGGGGGTTAGCATATGTTTTCCTGCAATAAGTCAGGTAGTAAATGCTTCAGACCTTGTGGGGCATAAATCTCTGTAGCATGAAAGCAGCCACAGATCATATGTGAACAAGCATGGTTATATTCTAATAAAACTTTTTATAAACATGAAAATTTGAATTTTCTGTAATTTCTACTGGTCATAAAATATTTTTAATATGGGGGGGAGGGGACAATTCTTGCTCTCAGACTATACAAGAACAGATTGCAAGGCTGGATTTGGCCCATGGGCTGTACTTAGATTGCTGACCGCTGCTATGGTAGATGATGAACCATCATTGAAGAGTTCTAATTAGGAAGGACATAGGATCTTATCTGCATTCTAGAAAGGTCTCTCCAGTGCAACATTCTCTAAATCATGCTCTGAGAAACCATGCTAGAATTCACTCTGGGCAAAAAGATCCCCCAAAGCAGATCTTAGGAAATGCTCTATGTTGTATCGTTCTCTTAGAGATTCACAATGCTATTGGGGTATTAAAGGCTCTGAGAAGGGTTCCAGAGAACAACTTGTTCAAATTTTTTGTTGCCTCAGTGTTCATTACATTTATATATGGAAACTTCAGTGAAACATGATTTAGGAAGTACTATTTTACTGGCCATTATATTAATGAAGTTCAGTAAAGACATCAAGATCAACTAAGCAGAAATCTGTTGTAATACTCATGGGAAAAATGAAAACAGGCAGTAATGAGAGGTAAAAACTTCATTACTATCAAGGAAACACAATTTCTAGAGGAGAAAGACTAATTTTAAGTATTTTTCTATTAAATAGGAAACATTTGAAGAAATATGGCTTTTTTATACACAGCATAAAAAATACATTTTAGAAAACAGCAACAAACAAAATGAAGTAAAGAATATTTGAGTACTTAAAATAGGAAATCCAGAGTCAAAATGTATGCTACCAAATCCAATGGGGTAGATGCTGTCATTCCCACATGGTCAAATGAAGATCCTTGGGGATTGCCTTAATATTATTCCAATGTCCAAGAAAGACTATAAGAAAAGGATTTATTAAAATCCTTTCAGTGACTACATCAACTAGGGTTTTTGGTTCCCAGGAGCAGAAATTGACTGGATAACTTAAAGTTGAAAGGATACCTACTAGAAATATACTAGATGGCTAATAGACTTCAAGGGAAGGTAGAGAGCCTGAATCTGAAAACAGTGACTACAGACAGCAGAAACCAAATCTGGGTCATATGATGCCGCTAGAACAGTCTCGTTAAATGCTACAGCTGGGAGCATATCCACTGCTGATGGACCGCTGTAGTTAGGCCCCACATGTAATGGTCTTTTGCTATTGCCAGCTCCACCGGACTTACTTCTGACTTGTCCTGTGCCTTCACATTCCTTCCCCAAGATAAAGCCCTGGGGGAGAATATCAGATAATCTGACTGGCTGAGCCTACTTTCCATGTCTATATCCTGGATGCTAGGGATAAATCTCTCCTTCCTTAAACTTCCATGGTTAGAAGTAGGATACTGTATTCTATCAGTATTATAACCAATTGAAAATTCAATAGATAGGAGTATGTGTCGCCTGTCCCCAAAATGATAAATATCCACCCCAAAGACCAAGAAAGGGAACTCCTTGTGAATAATATCTTTTTCTGAAGTATGATATTCTCATTACTGTGCAGATTAACTTGTATTAGCTGGATTACAGCACTGAGAGAATAAGCCAATATTAAATGAAACTTCCAAGTGTAAATGTGATTTGGTAAACTTGAACCTTTAGGATGCAGTAGAATTAGAACAGCCTTAGTTTTTAATGAATGGGGTTCAGTGATCTTCTAAATCCCAGAGAATTCAAACAGTGACTATCTAAAATCTTTCTGATGATCTCAACACATTTTCTTGAAAAGAACTTGAGTTAAAATCTAAGTGCTATGTATTTTTCTGTAGATTGAAAAATGTCTTTTGTCAAAATCCCTAAATCTTTAGAACATAATATTAATGATTGGGATACTTTTAAACCGTTTTTATACCACCATTTGGTTCCCATACTGTTTAAGAGTAGAGTATTAAGAAGATTTCACCCTGTTCACTGGAAGTTGTAAGTTAATGTTTTCATTGCTTGCTGAGGGTTTTTTTTTTTTCCTTCTGGAATCTCGGAAGGGGAATTTGGCTATAAACTACCAAAATTGGTAAAATATAGGTACATGATAAACTTATTTAGATGAGTGAGTTATCTTCCCTAGAGCTTTATTTCAAGATGTAATAATTCAAAATCTAGTAACTTTTTTTTTTTCTTTTTTGGCTCTTAACTTTGGATGGTGATAGCCATCTGTTGGTTTCTATTTGTTTTAGAATAGATTACTGAAGAGGAGATGTTTGTCCTTCATAATAGAAATATAGACAGAATTCTGTTGGAGAAGAGGTATAGGGACATGCTTATATCTTTCCCACTTGTCCTTACATAGCAGGTTAGAAATACGTGAAACAGCTAATTTGGCATCCATAAGCTCAGTGCACTCAATGTGGGCAGGAACTATTACCTTGGTTAATCAACTACTGGTAAGCATGACCTCTGTTCCCTACCTAATCTCTAATGCACATCTCTGATCTCTAGAAACTTTATACAAAAGTTATATAATTTTTGAGGGTAGATTAATACGCCTGAATTACCTTTAGGACCTGTTACAACCAAATGCTCAGTTGACTCCCTAACTCATCTACTGAGTGATTTACTATAACACTGAAAACACAAGTTTGTTTTTGTTTTAAAGATTTTGAGAGAGAGCAGTGAGCCAGGTGGGAGGGAGAGAGGGACAGGGAGAAGCAGACTCCCCACTGAGCAGGGAGCCCAATGAGGGACTGGATCCCAGGATCAGGACCTGAGATGAAGGCAGACGCTTAACCAACTAAGCCACCCAGGCACCCCAAGAACACAAGTTTGATAAGACTTTTAAAGGGGTTTCATGCTATCTTCTAACAGATGTGCTAAAGAATAAAAAAAAATTGTAGGGGCGCCTGGGTGGCACAGCGGTTAAGCGTCTGCCTTCGGCTCAGGGCGTGATCCCGGCGTTATGGGTTCGAGCCCCACATCAGGCTCCTCTGCTATGAGCCTGCTTCTTCCTCCTCCCACTCCCCCTACTTGTGTTCCCTCTCTCGCTAGCTGTCTCTCTCTCTGTCAAATAAATAAATAAAATCTTTAAAAAAAAAAAAAATTGTAAACTGTATTAAACATTTTACGTTAGTTACATAGGTGGTGATAATTCTAGGGACAGTAAATATACATTTCTAGGGTTACATTTTAAGTCACACAGATGCTTATCTACTGCACAGTATTTGCAGAGCATGCTGCTGAGTATAGATTAATGTGAATTAGTAGATAACTTTGTTTTCAAATATCTTAATTGAATGAGGAGATAGCTTATCCTTTGAGCATACTATCTTGTACAATCTCTAGGCTGGAAGAGTATAAATAATGACTGATTCTTCCCTCTCTCTTCTTCATTCTTCCCTTAAACCCTACCCCCACCTCCTTGCTTTCACTGTACCAGGCTCTGGGACTAAACCTGTTAGTTCATCACCTTATCCTCAGGTTTCCCTCTTTCCAGAAACCCTACTTCCCTTTCTTCTTCTATTCCCTATGCTTTAAGAAAGCAAGCCAGGAATAATAATAGGGAGAGGTGATAAATGTTCCAAAATTTTTCAAGATCCTTACAAATTCCATATAAAAGAGTAACTAGAAATCTTATTGAATGACTGCTCCTTAGTTATATTTCTTAGTGAGGGAATTAAATAGCCCTTATTTCCTTTAGGTAATACAATTGGGGATTCAGGAGTGAGGGAAGAGATGAGCTCTCTCTTGAACATGGAATTAAATGAACTAGTAGGGGTCCCCCTCCATTAAGGGGATGGTTTTCCTTTCTGAGGACTTCTATACCAGGTGACTTCAATTCCCTTGCTTCACAAAGAATTAACAATTGTAAGAACTCCCTCACAAGACCTTCTTGACAGATTATACTAGTACCTTTGCCTTATTCAGTGGGCTTGCTTCAAAGTAGTTTTTGTGTGTTTTAAAAAATTAAATCAAAGGGGGGCCTGGGTGGCTCAGTCGTTAAGCGGCTGCCTTCGGCCCAGGGCGTGATCCCAGGGTTCTGGGATCAAACCCCGCATCAGGCTCCCTGCCCTGCTTCTTCCTCTCCCACTCCCCCTGCTTGTGTTCCCTCTCTCTCTGGCTGTGTCTCTCTGTCAAATAAATAAAATCTTAGGAAAAAAAAATCCACATTTACAAAATAGGGATTCATTACAAAAGTTTAAATAAAAAAAAAGGGACATGACTTTAAAAAATTGAGTTCTGAAGGCATTCTGGGAGAGTAGTTCTATACCACATTTTCCTATAGCAGGGTCATTGGGAGGAATACAGCCTTCTAAACTGAATAGTGAGAGGGGAAGCACTACCATAGGCATGCTTTGCATATGCTTGTCAAGCAAAAAGATACTTACAGATGATGGCAGAACTCCAGAATGTTCTTCTAAAGGTAACATCTATGTAAATTAGAATTGTCTATTCATTTAATTACATAAAGACTAAAGAGGTTTTCTGTACATTAGATTTTTAGCTTAAAATGTTATGACTTAAAATACCACATAGATATACAGGGAGTTCACTCTGGCCAACATTGGGGCAGGGGCACCTCAGAGGTAGGCAGACATCATCCACATGGATGATGATCGTCTGGCCTCACATATGTACAACCTCCTGTTGTGCTCCTCGGTGACTTACATTTTTAAGGGTAGCTAATGCTTTCCAGAGCGATGTGGGAAGGTCACTTTAGAAGACTTCAAATTTTAGTATAGTGCTACCTCCTTTCAATTTACTTCCTCCTTTTTTTAAAAAAAAGGACTTATAATTCTAAGCCACTTTGACTTTAGTTATTTGTAATTATTTGGAATGAATGACTTAACAAGATAAATAAAACAGTCAATTCTATCATATAAATTATTTTTTGGTGCACTAAAGCAGAAATCAGAATACTTGCATTTTAGCCCTAACTCTTCTTCCATCAATCTGGGCCACTTTGATGTTTTTGAGATGGAATATAAATAAGAAAAAAAATGTTTCTTGCCTGCTTGGGAAATTAATCCCCTTGAAACTCAGTTTTGTCATTTACAAAGTGGGACTAATAGCTACTCATCCTGTCTCCTGGAATTGCGATGTGCATGCAATCAAGTAACAAATGCTCTGTCAATTGTAAAATATCTACTGTATGGTACTGTGGTCATTTACACTACTGCCTTTGTTGTGTTGCCCAAGAAACAAACGCTGAGGTGGGATTTGTGTAGAATTTGTTGTGCAGTTCTCTTAGCAGCAGGTCCTGTGAGAATGAAGAAGCTAGGATTGAGCAGGGAAAGAAACTGAACAACGATGCAGTTTCAAACAGTTGTAGCAAAGGCTTCAGCCAATCACAGGGGAGCACTGAATGTTCTTTTGTTTTCTTTTGTTTTGTTTTTGTTTTTTTTAAAGATTTTAGTTATTTATTTATCTGACAGAGACAGAGACAGCCAGCGAGAGAGGGAACACAAGCAGGGGGAGTGGGAGAGGAAGAAGCAGGCTCCCAGCAGAGGAGCCTGATGTGGGGCTCGATCCCAGAACGCTGGGATCACGCCCTGAGCCGAAGGCAAACGCTTAACGACTCCGCCACCCAGGCGCCCCCTGAAGGGAGTATCTTGATTGTGTACCATAGCATCCATCACAGTGTAATGCTTAATCTACTTGATCTGTGTAATAAGTTTACTTCATCCGAGATCAACTCTTCCAAAATTCTAATTGGTGGTCTTTAGTGAGACAAATTTACAAAAGGAAATACAGAGATGTACTTTAGCCTCAGCTACTGCATCTGGTGTCAGGACTATGCAAACAAAACACCCCAAATCATCCTTTTCTACTATTAATTCTAGATTCTTTATATCCTTACTTTATACTTTATATCCTAATACCTCTACTGGTCAGTTGGCTTACATGGTAGAGTAACCCAGACTGTCCCTGAGTGTGCTTTTCTGGGAGTACCTCCTTTACTTGCCCATTTACTGTCAAAATGGGGCAAGGGAGAACTAACAGGTATCCAGTGCATTATGTGAATGCCAAGCATGTTCTTTTCTGCCTCTGGTAACTGTAGCCTGGATGATCAGAATATATTACCCCTACCAGGATGCTGACTCCTTTCCTTGCCTGTTGGTCTTCTGACACAAACCACAGATACTGGACAGCAGATGTAGCTTAAAACTTAATGTAACACTTTTCCCATACCCGGGTGAAAGCAGGACCTATAGGTCTACAGATACTAGAGTGGTAGCACAAGAAGCATGACTTTCCCCAAATATGTCCCTGGGAATGATGGTAAGTGGGGTAATTTCTGCTTGTCTCTTGTTCTACTGACTGTTTTCCAAGAGTTGGGAACATAGCAACACAATGGTCATTGACTTGATGGCATACCTGCATCCTGGATGCTGGGTCCATGTCTTATAGGGTATTTTTTTTTTCTAGATGATACCTCAGATACTCCTGCCAAAGGCTCTTTCATTGTTTTATCAAGCCTTCAGTTTCTGGGTGGTATAGTAAAATCAGTAGATTTTGGGGGGCATAGGGCTTTCTTTTTCCATAAAGTGAGTTCCTTATTCTGAGGTGGCTATATGGCCTGGTTTGTCAGTGGGCCAGACTAGAAATCTTAGAATCCACCATGGTAGGGGATAAAAAGGGCTGAAAGTGGGTATGGTAGGGGATAAAAAAGGCTGAGAAGTGGGTATGCTGGTGTGGATATGCTATGCAAAGTCAAACAAACAAACAAACAACAACAACAAAAAACACCAAACCTTACCAGCCCACTATATTCCTGCAAGAGGCCCCAGAAGACACCTATTCACCAAAGAAATAAAATATTTTAGTGAAAAGTTGACCGGCATCACTGAGAAGCTCTCTTCTCTGTAGTCCAGAACTGATGGTAGGCAGTGCTGTTAAAGAACTGGGCTTCTTGATAGTAGTGAAGATAACGGGATCTTGTAATAACAGACTGAGTAAATAACAGTTGTTTGGTGTGGCTGTGGATACAAATTTGTCTTAGGGAGGGGGTAGGACCTTAGGCAAGGAAGCAGCCTCGCCACCCGCACCATTGTATATTAAGTTGGTTGCTTAAGTTTGAACCCATTCTAAAATCACAATATTTTTGTTCCCCCTCCCCCAAAGTTTTATGCATATGATGTCATACTTTTATTTTGTGTATCCCTTGACTGATCTTTATAAATACAATCGATTTTTACTGCCTTTGTGCTTTACCCTCAATACTGGTTTTGTAAGTGATTAATTTTATTATGTTTGTATTTATCTGTGAAATTTCTTCCTTTCCTAATTTTCTTTTCTTGATTATGTCCTCCCCCCGCAAAAAAAAAAAAAAAATTCCCTTTAACTTTTCTTTTAAGGCTGATTTAGTAGTGATGAACTCCTTTTTAAGTTTTGTTTTTCTAGAAATTTTTTGTTTTTGTTTTGTTTTGTTTTTTATCTCTCCTTCTGTTCTGAATGATAGTCTTGCTGAGTAAAGTATTTTTGGTTACAGGGTTTTTTACTTATAGCACTATGAATATATCATGCTCTTCCTTCTGGCAGGCAAAGTTTATGCTGAAAAATCAGCTGATAGCCCTATGGGATTTCCTTTATATGTAACGGTTTTGTCTTGCTTTTAAAATTTTATTACTACTTTTTGCCATTTATGTGTCTTGGTGTGAACCTGCTTGGGTTGGCTTTTTTTGGGGGGTGATTCTCTGTGTCTCCTGGGTCTGGATTCTTTCCTTCCCCAGATTCTGGAAGTTTTCAGCTATTATTTCTTCAAATCCATTTTCTGCCCCCCTTTTCTCTCTCTTCTCCTTCTGGGATCTCTATAATGTGAATGTTACTACACTTGATGTCACAGAGTTCCCTTAACCTATTCTCATTTTTATTTTTTTGCTGTTCAGCTCGATTGCTTTCTGTTACCTTGTCTTCCAGTTCACTAATCCTTTCTTCTGCCTCCTCTAATATGCTATTCCCTCTAGTGTATTTTTAATTTGTTATTCTTTATTTCTGGTTCTTTTTTTATATATTCTATCTCTTGAAGTTCTTACACAGATCCTCTACTGTTTCCTCAAGTCCAACTTTATGACCATTACTTCCAATTTTCAGGCATTTTGCTTATTTGTTTCATTTAGCTCTTTTGCTGTGGTATTTCTTCATTTGGGACATATTCCTCTATCTTCTCATTTTGTCTGTTTCTGTGTATTAGGAAAGTCATCTACATTTCCTGGTCTTGAAAGTAATGGCCTTATGAAGAGGAGGTCCTGTCATGCCCTGTAGTGCATATTCCCTGTTCACCAGAGCCAGGTGCTTAAGGGTTGTGTGTGCCTTACTGTTATGGCTGAGCTGTGTTTGCTTTCAGTCCAGTTGGCTGCATTTGCCCACTTTGCCTATTGTGGGCAGGGTTTGGTCACTGTGCTGCTATGGGGCAAGATGGGGCCACTGTAGGCTTATAGTTGGTCAGTGTCAGCTGTTCAACCAGATGCCTGCATTTAGCCTGTTTGCTGGGGGTGTGGTCACATGGAACTACAGGGCACTCTTCCTATGTTTCCTGAGGGGTTTTCGTTGGTGGGTACAGCCTGCAGTCAAACCAGTAGTACTGACTTTCAGGGTGCTCTTCTTGCCTTGTCCCATGAATGGCTTTTACTGGTGGGTGGGGCTGGGAGTCAGATCAGATGTCTGCCTCCAGCCCATTTCTGGGGCGGCAGTGGAAGTGATGTGTGTGGTGGTTCTCCCCAGGGCGGGAGACACTTTGGAGTGGTGCTGGTCCCTGCCAGGGTAACTTGTAGGATGTGATGCAGCAGGAGCTGCTTTAGAAGTACTCATGCAGAGTGGAATGGGTTGAATGGGGCAAATCCACAGGAGAATGTTGGGGAGGGGAGAGGCAGGGTACACAGTATTAGCAAGATTGGTGGAGGGTGTTTTCACTGGTTCCCACAAGGGTCTGGCTGTCTTGGTTGGGGGTGGGGAAGATGGCACTTGCCAACTCTTGTTCTTGGAGAAGCCTGATGATCCCTGCTTCTCTAGTGCACATTCTGAGATTAGTAAATAAAAGTTCTGCTTTTCAAACTGCTGCTTCTGTGCTGTATCTCAGTGGGGTTGTTGTGTTGGTTCTTTAAGGATGGGGACTCGTTTCTTATTGCCCTTCAGCTCTCCCATAGTTCAAGCCTCACTGATTTTAAAAACTTACAAAGTTAAGCCCCAATGGTTTGTCAAAGCCACATGTTATGAGAACTTGTCTTCCCAGCACAGGTCCCAGTGTCTGAGGTGCCCATGTGAGGTCTGCTTCTCTACCTTCTCTGCTTTTGGTGTACTTCTTTTCGTGGTTAGTCTAACTGGGAGTGTGGGTCCCATATCTCCTGCCCTTTTTGATTTAGTCTCTGCTCTAGAATTAACTGTAGAATGTTTGTTCTGCTACTCCTTGAGTTGTTTTCAGGGTTAGTTACACTAATCTGTTACGTAGATGTGTCTGTGAGACGAGGTGAGCTTAGGATCTTCCTACTTAGCCATTTTCCCAGAAGCCAAGGAAGCACCATTTGGTTGAGGGTAATCAGAGGGAAAGACTCAGCTGTGAGGTATGAGCATTCAACAGATGAAACTTTCAGCAGCTGGGTAAATAGCGCCTTGGTTGAGAATGGGGGGGATTTGCATAGCCTAGCATGTACTTCAGCCTTCAGAGACAGATGGGCAATGCTAATTTTTTTATAACCAAAGTCTGATAATGATACATCTAATACATAGAGAACATAGACTATTTGAGGTGCTTAGCACCAAGAAAGCATTTAGTATAATAAATTCTTGCATTGCCTCTTGGAAACCTAGTTAAAGCCTAATTGTTTTGTGTACAATTTAAATCAGAAAAATGTAACAGCTTTAAGTAAAGGATAATAATTAAAAACTTCACCACCTGGGAATGCACGCTTGTGCAGCCACTCTGGAAAACAGTATGGGGTTTCCTCAAAAATTTGAGAATAGAGCTACCCTACAACCCAGCAATTGCACTACTGGGTATTTACCCCAAAGATAAAAAATGGAGTGATCTGAAGGGGCACCTGCACCCCAATGTTTATAGCAGCAATGCACAATAGCCAAAGTATGGAAAGAGCCCAGATGTCCATCGACAGATGAATGTATAAGGAAGATGTGGTATATATATATATATACATATATATATGTATATATATATGTGTGTATATATATATATACACATATACACACACAATGGAATATTACTCAGCTACTAAAAAAGAAAAAAAAATCTTGCCATTTGCAATGACGTGGATGGAACTAGAGGTTATTATGCTAAGTGAAATAAGTCAATCAGAGAAAGGCAGTTATCATATGATCTCACTGATATGCGGTATTTAAGAAACAAGGCAGAGGATCATAGGGAAAGAGAGGAAGAAATGAAACAGGATGAAACCAGAGAGGGAGACAAACCATAAGAGACTCTTAATCTTAGGAAACAAACTGAGAGTAGCTGGAGGGGAGGGGGTGGGAGGGTAAGGTGGCTGGCAGATGGACATTGGGGAGGGTATGTGTTGTGAGCACTGGGTGTTGTGTAAGACTAATGAATCACAGACCTGTACCCCTGAAACAAATAATACATTATATGTTAATTAAAAAAAAAAACACAAAACCTCACCACTGATCTGAGAGTTTACTTGTCCACCATATTGGATAACATTGGTTAAAATGAGTTTAAACCAACTAACTTCAATGTGAAAGGTCAGGAGAAGAAAATAGTCCAAGGAGTTTATACACATTAGTTCTTTACTCTTCAGTGAGATACAAATCTGAACAGCTCATGTTTAATTTCTTTCTATAAGTTAGAGGAGAAAGAGTTTGAAGAATGGATAGGGAAAAGAATGTATTGCTTGCAGGATATTTGGTGAGATGACATTTGACTTTTTTGGTTGGGGGCGGAAGCAAGTGATTCATTGTTTAGCTATTAAACATTTTTTGGGGGCGATACCTTAATTTTGGATTTTGAGTGCCTAGCATTTCCTCAGACTAGTGAATCTCTTCTGAATATTTGTGTTTGCCAAGTTTTTGCTGCCACTAAGAAAAGATTATTGGTTATGTCTGCCTTGGGATTCCTAAAATTAGTGTCTCCATTGACTGAAGTTTAATGGGTAAAGGTAACGTGAACAAAATATGGTCTCATAAAAACAAGGTCCTGGGATTGACTTGAAAAGGGATTCAATTCCAAATACTTTCAAGTATTTTGCTTTTGAGAGCATACCAATCTGACTCCAGTTAGGACATTTCTTTGTATTGATTATTCACTCAACAAACATTGAGATACCACTGGAGAGATGCATGATGTGTATTTTTTTTTTTTAAATATTTCCATTTGACCTAAAGTGGACAAAATTTGAAAATCTCAGCACAGATGATTTCATTTTATAACATTTTAGAAGTGCATATATTCCTGCAAATATTCTGGTATTCACTCAGGGAGCTAACTTTTGACAGTATTTCCTACTCTAATTTGATGTTTCTTTGGTGAGGCATCTGCCTTTTTTTTTTTAAATATATATATAGCTCTTGTTTAATACTGACACTGTGCTTTTAATTATTGGAGAAGCCACAGACAATAAAATGTAATTATAATGAAATGAATTATAGACCCCTAGACCATCTTACCTTTTGCCTTCTGGTGAAGATTGTATAGTCTCGGCATTAAAACATCTGATGCTTATTTCTAACCTCCCTATTTGGATGAGGTGAGGAGAAGGTCTGATTGAGAAATTACCTGTTGTGCTGCCACAAAATGAATTTTTGAGATTGATCCTCTCTACACAAGATGTGGTGTCATGTATTATCCTGCTTCAAGGTGAAGCTACCTGCAAAAAAATAACTGTCTTTTAAAATAGTATAGTCTTATATTTTTGTTAAAGACAATTTAAGAAGATGTAAATGCTTATATTCTAGTACATAGTTTTGAGTAAATTTATCCCACCCAACAAATAGTTTAGGAAATTAGCAGTTGAATTGATATTGATGATAAATCTTTGGCTGCTACAACATAATTAAGTTTGAAATTTCATTGAATGGATCGTCTGGACAAAAATGAGTTAAAGGACTGGTACTTAAAATTTCCTTACTATAAAGAACATTTACCCACTTTTGAAGTAAGGTTGCTTCTTGGGCGAGGGAGTTCTGGAAACAACTTTTTACCTTTAGAAAATTCTCATTTGGCAGGTTTTAGTGAGTGGAATCAGGCAGATACTGAAGCTAATTAACTGCCAAGTTATTTAATAGAAGCAATTTGTTCTTCTATAAGTTACTAATCTATTCTTGAAGGATTAAATTTCATTGTCTTTTTTTTTTGAGGAGCTCTTTAAAAAGTCCTGTCTTACAAGAATATTGATATAATATACTTACAGTACTTATATTTTAGCATTTTACTTTCTCATCTTGGGACCTATCCTTTGTAATTAAAACACATCAGAAAGGTCAAAAGCTTTGATGTGAGAAGAGACTCCAAGAAAGTTGGTTATGTCTCTCAACTGATGATATGACAAAGTTCCCTTATTGCGTTGACCGGGTGGGCAAAGTGAGGAAAGTAGGTAAGAGACTTTTTTTTTTAAATCAAAGAGAATAGGAGAAATTACAGTAGAAAAGGAAAGCACGTCTCTAGGGAGAATGGGAGATGAAGGACATGAAGTTGGAAAAGGTGAGGAAGAGTACACCACTGGCGAATAATCACATAAACACTATTTATTTCTGGTGTCTTTGAACATTTTGCTTGGTTACCTCTGAAGAAAATTAAAAAAAAAAAAACCACCTATACTCACATATTTTTCAGCAGATCTAATTTTTTAGTAACTTTAGGTAGCTGCAAATAGAATTTTCAGAATATTATAATATGTTGCCAATTCAAATAACCACACTGGATACATGTACATTTTTTTTCTTTAAGATTTTTAAAGACAGAGCATGCAAGTGCACAAATGGTGGGGGAGGGTGGAGGGACAGAGGCAGAAGGAGAAACATACTCCCTACTGAGCAGGGGAGCCAGAGTGGGGCTGGATCTTAGGACCCTGAGATCATGACCTGAACCGAAGGCAGACACCTAACTGACTGAGCCACCCAGGTGCCCCTCTAATAAATGTTTTTAAGTGTACCCAAGAAATTTAGATATAACATTGATTAGCCATAATTTAAAAATACATAAATGGTTATGTTCACTTCAGTAGTCAAAAATTCTTCATCACTTCTTTTCCTTTTTTTTTTTTTTTTTTTTTTTTGAACTTGTATTCCATTCCATTTGTTCCAGTTTTTTCCTAAGGTAATGTGGTTTTATGCTTGGAAGTCTTTCCATTGATTATATTTTGTTTTCAGAAAATAATTAATATACAAGTGAAATTAAATTTCCAGTGGCAACAGGGTTCTAAATGTTAAATGTTCTTTTTGACTGTTATCATTATTCACAATTGATCAAAGCAGCATAAATATAAATGACCAGTTTGGGAAATAAGTTATTCAGAATTTTATTAGAAATGCAACATCATGAGTTAATTTCTTAGTTCATATACCTGTAAATGAATATTACTTATAGAATAAAGAATGCTAATTTCTCTTTTTATAGGTGTGACAAATGAAAACCTTGTTCATATAAAAAAGTAGAAAGCTTTGTTATAGTTTTCTTATAGCAACAAGTACTGTTTAGTTACTACTGTTTCTTATTCCTAAACTCTTTTTCTGTAGGATTCAGGGGCTGGGATTCAGAATAGTGCATTTCCCAGGCCCCTCTGCTAGTTGGCTTCTAGGGGGATACTAGATGGTAGGAAGAGGAAGAGAGAGAGAATTCCTGGTTTCTCTGTACTTACCAGTGACACCCTGACTGTGGTTGTTGATCTAGTTATGCTTTGTGTGTGTGTGGTTTTGTTTTGTTTTGTTTTTTTGCATTTGTTTTTTTGTTTTGTTTTGATCGTATGTGTCTGTTTTATTTATTTTTTTGGCGGGGGAGGGGGGGAGTTGTTTGGTTCTGGAGTACAACAAAAACAACCCTGCCATGCCCCACTCCTAAGTGGTACCATGTTTGCCAAATACCAATTCTTCCCTAGAGGTCTATGCACCGGTTCAGTGGGGCCCCTCTTCTGAGCCTCTAGGTTTGGGCAAATCTACCTCTTCCCTTTGTTAAATCTACTCTTGAGGTTGTAGCGGCTTCCTGTAGTTATGTCTGAGTTACATCAAGTTCTTTTGCTCTGATAGTGTTAACAGTGAAATCAATTCCCTATACTAAATCTGTTTAAAATATCTAGTTTAATTTCTGCTTTTTGACTGGACTCTAGCTGACATAGGAATTCAGAGAATCAAGTGACCTACTTACAAGTTATATGCTAGAAAATCACACCATGATTCATCATTACAAGTTAATTCTAAATTCACAATTGGCTCTCACAGCTTACTAGCTTTGCTTCAGTTTTTGTTTTTGTTTTTTTGAAAGCCAAGAATTGAGGGGGAGGGAGAAAACCTCAGTTGACAAAAGCATTTGTTATTCAGTCGTTAGGACTATTCATTTTTCTCAATTTCTGGAAGGTTTTCCAAATATAACTTACCAATTTATGTAATGGTGCCCTGCTTGTTACATGCATTAAGAAGGGATTGGAATCTGTTGTTCAATACACCTTTGTCACTATCATATTTTTGATAAAATGATTTTATCATATCATGTACTCTATAATTTGACCTAAGATGAACAGAATTATAAACCTAAGGAAAATGTTTGCCATTAACCTAATTGAAAAAGTTCTTGTTTGTCAATAACCAAGTCAATAAACTAGTTTAACCATTTAAAAATTTTTGGTGAAAAACTTGTTTTTAAATTTTTTTCTACTAAGTAATAACAGGAAATTCTTGTTTTCTCTATGTGAAATATTTCCTATGTTTTATTTGGAAATATTTCCAAAAAAATGAAAAATAGGCATTTGTTCTATTTTATGTCTCAGTTCTTGTACTGACCACTAAAAGTGTCATGGAGGGTGGAGGAAGGAGAAGCAGTAAGAAAACGGTTTCAGGTTTCTTAAAGATTTACTAAAAAGAGTAGAAAAATTTATTTTCTGCAATTTATGCTTCTAAAGTCCTTCTTATGAGGGATTTTTCTCTTCCTTGATAGGAAACCTGTTAATTTTAAAAACCTCTCAAAATGGACACCACTGCAAAATGAAAATCTTAACTTATTCAAGAGGAGAAATATACATAAAGTGTGGAAATGTAGCATGTAGTACGACTACACATATGGCAAAATGCTGCCATAGTCCTAGCCTCTAAAAAGTAGCATGATATCCTGGGGCGCCTGGGTGGCTGGCTCAGTCAGTTAAGCCTCTGACTCTTGATTTTGGCTCTGGTCATGATCTTCTGGTCATGGGATCAAGCCCTGCACCAGACCCCACGCTGAGTGGGGAGTGTGGTTGAGATTCTCTTTCCTCTCCTGTCCTTCCGCCTGCTTGTACACACTCTCTCTTGCTCCTCTTAAAAAAAAAATCTTAGAAACAAAACCAAAAAAGTAGTGTATCCTTGGAAATTCCAGTGAAGTCTGAATCACTGAGTCTACATGATGGTATAGCACTACTTGATAGGAAATCCTTAAGTAGTTCAAATTTCAGTGTCTTTATAAAATGAGCTACTAATGTCTGAGTTGCAAGGTAGTTATGAGGAACAAATGAAGAAATGCGTAAAAAGTGCTTAGGATGATGTCTGGCACATGGTAGGCATTCACCAAATGGTGGCTATTAAAACCTGCTCCTTACTTGATCTTTTACACTGTGGACATAGAATATGGATCACAGTAGTCTGGTAGGGTGTTCCCTGTTCATCCCGATGTCATGCTGATCAGCTTCTTGGTGTCCTTAACTGTTTTTGTCCTGAGCCATTCTCCTTCGGGACATAATTCACTTCCATTTTATCAAGATGATCTTTTTACCATTGACTTTTGTTGGAAATTTTGCTTCCTTCCAACATTTCTGTGAATTGTCTGTCTTTCCCCTGTCGTGTGCTTTGGCATGCCTCTTCTGTGACAGTTTTTACTCAAGGTGCCTGTATCATCTGCCTGGGTGCTGTTGTACTTGCTATGTCTTACTGCTTAACCATTTCAAACTCACTAACCACTATGAAGTCTATATATCATTTGGTTCTCTAATTTTAGGACATGATAAATTGTAGCACAGGGTATGGCTTTGATGTAACCATGTTCTTTTCCTTTTAAGTGACTTGCTCATAGTCTCTTATCAAAATATTGGGATATTCTAGCTGTATCTTGCTACATCATCATTTTCAAGGGGGTAGAAGAGGGAAATAAAGATGTTGACTTGAATATTTAGTGTCTAAAGACAATATTATTTTAAAACAGTTGAAAAACGACTGCAATTTTTCAGCTCCAATTGCTTTCCTGTACCTAGGGCATAACGGTGGTGTTTAGTTCACTTTTAACTGCATCTCAAAAGTTGGTATTTGGGGAATTTAAAAAATGAATTCAGTACTTTCAATCTTTTGATATTAGAGTCACAGGTGAAATTATTTTGCCAAACAAATACCCTATTTGCATTGTCCTCCTCATGCTTCTTTTGGACAATTTCTTTGAGATAGACGTGTGTGTGTGTGTGTGTGTGTGTGTGTGTGTGTGTGTGTGTTTCCCTCTCTAGACTGATCTCTTCCAAATTAGACTGGCAGAAAGGATGGTGAAAAGCTTCACTTAATGTGTCTCCCCTTCTAGTTAAAAGAGCAGTCACACCAGAGAATTACCCTGGCTTTTGACTAAGAGTCAGTGGAGTTATTTGCTTTTAAGAAAAAATTTCCCATAAGCATCACTAAGGGGGAAAGGAAGAAAATTTTGGAGTAATTATGTCTGTTATAAACCTGGCATTTTAAATTTAAACCTACTCTTTAGAATTAGATTTTTAGGGACCTCAAAGAAAACGTGCCTTCTAGTTCTTGAAATAGCTTAGGTGAATTTCTGTAACATTTTCCAAACCTGCATGCTGATTCCCCTTCTCTCACTTGTTAGGTGTATGGATAATGCTTTCTCTCAAAATGCAGTACATTAAAAATGAAAATAATTACTATGAAGAACCCTTCCTCTGTTTCAGTAGGATTACAAGATTTCCATCTCCATGGTTTCTATTTCAATTTATCTTTTGAAATCAAATTAAATCTTTTCTTTCTTTGAAATGTCGGCTCCATTTGTGGTAATAGTTTCTGACAGTTCTAGCTTTACCAAAACTTCTTAGTGAAAATGTGTTAGATTATCTCTTTGTTCTTCATATTGTTACTTAAAAATGAAAAACAAAGACTTTCCTTTCACAAGAAAGTCTAACAGAGGATTGGCATTTCCTAGTAATGAGAATGTAGTATCATATCAATTAAGTCTACATTTTTCTGGTTATACTGCAAGGAACAAAATTTATTTATTACTATAATCATACTGAACTTAAAATGAATACTTAAATGTGAATGAACACAGCTAATTATAAGACTTGCATTTTTTTTTTGAAAGAATTAGAAAGTACTTTAACAGAACACATTTTTATGGTCATAGTACAGTTCTCTTTATTCCCCTCATGTTTGTGACAACATCGGTTTCTCTAATCTTCTAAGTGTGTGGGCACATACACACACAAACACATTTGGTATGTTTACATGCGTTTCTTATGTGATTTAATCAAATTTATTTTTAATGGATGTTACATATTTTATTTTATTTTTTTTAAATATTTTATTTATTTATTTGACAGAGATAGAGACAGCCAGCGAGAGAGGGAACACAAGCAGGGGGAGTGGGAGAGGAAGAAGCAGGCTCATAGCGAAGGAGCCTGATGTGGGGCTTGATCCCGTGACGCCGGGATCACGCCCTGAGCTGAAGGCAGACGCTTAACCGCTGTGCCACCCAGGCGCCCCGGATGTTACATATTTTAATTGAGGAAAGGGAAATTGTGGATAATCTTATATTTGACTTTGAAATTTAGTCAGAATTATTTAGACAATTCATAGCTAATTTATTATCTAGGACTGATTTAGAAATCACGAACATTTTTGAAGCTGGAGAAATCTAGCTGCCTTCAGGCAGCCAAAATATTTTAGCAGTCTTTTTTTCTTCTAGCCTACACTTCCCTTTTCCTAGCCTAATTGGCACATGGTGGAACTACATCTGATTAGGACCTAGCTAGCAAGTCTCTTAGTAAAGGGAGCTGAAGACCTCATAAATGCAGAGTTCATGTCTAATAAAAGCCTTTAGTGTTCAAAATTTTCCTTTGAGTTTAAAAAAGTTTGGACAACTGACTGTAATTCTTCAGTTAATTCTAAAAACCCTTTGGCTTATATGATGCATATGAAAATAATTTTAATCAAAATGTGTTAATCAATGGCTGAGTGCTATCTCTAAGGCTTGCTCAGACATTTAGAAACAAACGGACAAGGGAGTTATTCTATAATATGCCAGAACAATTGCAAATTAAAGTCTGAGAAAGCTAAATTTAAAATTGTCCACTTTTCTGGCTGATGTGGATTAGAATTCCAAAGAGATTAAAGTTTCATGTTTTTCCAAATTCTTACTTGATCAGTCCTAGCTGAGGGGTTTGGGAAGATGAGAAGTTGTCTTAACAGCTATACCCCAAACCATCTTCTGCTTGATTTGGTGTAGCTTTTTCAGAACCTCAGAGAGGAATCATTTTTTTCCCATGTGTCACTTTTTTTTTTTTTAAGATTTTATTTATTTGACGCAGAGACAGCCAGTGAGAGAGAGACAAGCAGGGGGAGTGGGAGAGGAAGAAGCAGGGTCCCAGCAGAGGAGCCTGATATGGGGCTCGATCCCAGAACACCAGGATCACTCCCTGAGCCGAAGGCAGATGCTCAACGACTGAGCCACCCAGGCGACCCCCCCATGTGTCACTTCTAAAGAGATCAGAGATTCAGTGGAATCATAAGATTATATCATCTATGTGGCTCAATGAGCAGAATTGCTGAAATCTTAAGTTAGCTGGGACTGGGCCCTCTTCTTACAAGAAGGATTATACCCAGCTTTGTTTCCCATGAGACCTGATTGTTTTCTGACATGAGATTGATAAAGGGCCCAAGGCCTCTAGCTGCTGAATGTTAGGTATTCCCAGTCAACACCTGTATATAGCTGGCCCCACAAATTCAGACTGCTTGGTACCAAGCAGCCTCTGTATTCCACTGACAAGGGGAAGAACTACTGGGCAAGGAAAAAGCAGTCCCTTCACTGGGATGCAGAACCTGGGCCCAGATCCCAGCATGCCTCGGTGTGTGATAAGAGGTTTGGAGGCCCACACTGCATTTCTCCTGTTTCTTGGCCTATGTTAATATGCCCATTGGCCATTCTTTATCCACTATTCCTTAACCCATGAGTGGGGATTTTGGGACCCTAGTTCATGATAGGTGATGAGTCATAAGCTACCCACTTACATGATGGTGGTCTTCTCCCACAAAATTTAAAAAATAAAATCCTAGCCTCAAAAATTCTAGCTAACTTTTAATGTAGTTTAACCTGTTTTACTACTAAAATCACTTGGAACATAAGGGAAAGAGGGCAGAGTGAGAAATTTGTTTTTTCCTGCGTTAGGTGTCAGTTCCAGGTTTTAAGAATCCATGATCTATGAACTTAAATGGGGAAAACAATTTCCATTTAGGGAATTATTTCTAACTGGTCTTTCAGAGTACAGGTCTTTCATCTCTTTGGGTAGGTTTATTCCAGGTATCTTATTGTTTTTGGTACAGATGTAAATGGGATTGATTGCTTAATTTCTCTTTCTGCTGCTTCATTACTGGTGTATAGAAATGCAACAGATTTCTGTATAATATTGTATCCTATGACTTTACTGAATTTATCAATTCTAGCAGTTTTTTTGTGGAGTCCTTCAGGTTTTCTATTTATGTCATCTGAAAATAGTGAAAGTCTCACTTTTTCTTTGCTGATTTGAATGCCTTTTCTTTTTGTTGTCTGATTGCTGAGGTTAGGACTTCCAGTACTATTTTAAATAATGATGTTAGTGGACATCCCTGTCTTGCTCCTGACCATAGAGGAAAAACTGTTTTTCCCAATTGAGGATTGTATTAGCTGTGGGTTCTTCATATATGGCTTTTATTATATTGAGGTATATTCCCTCTAAACCTAGTTTGCTGAGGGTTTTTATCCTGAATGGATGTTGTACTTTGTCAAATGCTTTTTCTGCATCTATTGAAAGGAGCATATGGTTCTTATCCTTTTATTACTGTGGTGTATCACATTGATTGATTTGCGAATATTAAACCACTCTTGCAGCCCAGGAATAAATCCTACTGGATCACAGTGAATTATTTTTCTTCATGTACTGTTTGATTTTGTTTGCTAGTATTTGAGAATTTTTGCATCTGTGTTCATCAAGAATATTGGCCTGTAGTTCTTTTTTAGTGGGGTCTTTGGTTTTGGTATTAGGGTAATGCTGGCTTCACAGAAAGAGTTTGGAGGTTTTCCTTCCTTTTTTTTTTTTTTTTTTGAAATAGTTTGAGAAGAATAGGTAGTAACCCTTTTAAAAATATTTGGTAGAATTTGCCTGGGAAACCATCTGGTTCTAGATTTTTGGGAGATTTTTGACTACTGATTCAATTTCTTTGCTGGTAATTGTTCTGTTCAGGTTTTTATTTCTCCCTGTTTCAGTTTTGGTAGTTCATATGTTTGTAGGAATTTATCCATTTCTTTCAGATTGTCCAATTTGTTGGCATGTAGTTTTTCATAATACTCTCTTAATGGTTGTATTTCTGTGGTGTTGGTTGATATTTCTCCTCCCTCATTTGTGATTTTATATATTTTTTTAAATTTGAGAGAAAGAAAAGCAAGCAAGAGAGTGCGGTCTTATGATTCATGAGATCATGACCTGGGCTAAAACCAAGAATTGAACATCCAACGAACTGAATCACCCAGGCACCCCTGTGATTTCATTTATTTGGGTACTTTTTCTTTTCTTTTTGGTAACTCTGGGTAGAAGTTTATCAATAATTTTTTCAAAGAACCAGCTCCTAGTTTCATTGATCTGATCTATTCTGTATTGTTTATTTCTGCTCTAATCTTTATTATTTTCTTCCTTCTGCTGGTTTTGGTTTTGTTCTTTTTCTAGCTCCTTTAGGTCTGAGTTTAGGTTGTTTATTTGGTACTTTTCTTCTTGAGGTAGGCCTTTATTAGTATATACTTTCCTCTTAGGACTGCTTTTGCTGCATCCCAAAGGTTTTGAACTATTACATTTTCACTTGTCTCCATGTACTTTTTCCATTTCTTCCTTGATTTCCTGCTTGACCAATTTATTGTTTAGTAGCATGCTGTTTAACATCCATGTTTTGTGGTCTTTCCAGATTTTTTCTTGCGGTTGACTTCTGGTTTCATAGCATTGTGGTCAGAAAAGGTACATGGTAGGACTTCAATCTTTTTGTATTTGTTGAGACTTATTTTGTGGCCTAACGTGATCTGTTCTGGAGAATGTTCCATGTTCACTTAAAGGAATATGTATTATGTTTTAGGATGGAATGTTCTGAATATATCTGTTAAGTCCATTTGGTCCAGTATGTCATTCAAAGCCATTGCTTCCTTGTTTACTTTCTGTTTAGATGATCTGTCCATTGATGTAAGCAGTGTGTTAAGCCCCCTACTACTGTGTTATTATTAGTTCCTTTGTTATTTTATACATTTGGGTGCTTTCATGTTGGGTGCATACATATTTCTAACTGCTATATCTTGTTGGATTATTCCCTTTATTATTATGTAGCACTCTTCTTTGGTACTTGTTATAGTCTTTGTTTTAAAGTCTAATTTGTTGAAGTATTGCTACCCTGGCTTTCCTTTGATATTCATTTGCATGGTAAATGTTCCTCTATCCCCTCACTTTCAATCTGCTGGTGTCTTTAGGTTTAAAATGTGTCTCTTGTAGGCAGCATTTAGACGGGCCTTGTTTTTTTTATCCATTTTGACACCCTAAGTGTTTTGATTAGAGTGCTCAGTTCAAATAGTACTTATTGATGTATATATTTATTGCCATTTTATTACTTGTATTATTGTTTCTGGAGATTTTCTCTCTCCTTTGTTGTCTTGTCACTTTTGGTCTCACCTTTACACTCAGAGTCCTCTTTAATATTTCTTGCAGGGCAGGTTTAGTGGTCATAAACTCCTTTAGTTTTTGTCTGGAAAATTCTTTATCTCTCCTTCTATTCTGAATGATAGCCTTGCTGGGTGGAGTATCCTTGGCTGCAGATTTTTTCCCATTCAACACGTTGATTATACCATGCCACCTTCTTTTGGCTTGCCAAGTTTCTGTTGAGAAATCTCGAGCTAGCCTTCTGGGTTTTTTATTATAAGTTAAGGACTTCTTTTGTCTTGCTGCTTTTATGCTTTTTATCACTATGTTTTGTAAATGAGATTACAATATGTCTTGATGTTGGCCTGCTTTTGTTGATTTTGAAGGGAGTTCTCTGTGCCTCCTGGATCTGGATGTCTATCTCCTTCCCCAGATTAGGGAAATTTTCAGCTATTCTTTTTTGAAATAAATTTTCTTCTGCCTTTTCTCTCTCTTCTTTTGGGACTCCAATGATACAGATATTATTATGTTTGATGAAGTCACTGAGTTCCCTAAGTCTGTTCTCGTGTTGCATAATTCTTTCTTTTGTTCAGCTTCATTATTTTCCATTATTTTATTTTCTAAGTCACTAATTCATTTCTCTGCTTCTTACAGCTTGCTGTTCATTGCATCAAGCCTGTTTCCAATCTTGTTTATTACATTCTTCATCTCTGATGGATTCTTTAACTTTTTTTTTTTTCCTCTGGTGGTAAGGGTCTCCTTGATGTCTTCTATTCTTTTCTCAAGTTCAGTGAGTATCCTTATGATTCTTTCTTTAAATTCTCCATCAGGCATATTACTTATATCTATTTTGCTTAGATCTCAGGCCATGGCCTTATTTTATCCTTTCATTTGGGATGAATTCCTCCATGTTAGCATTTTGTCGAAGTCTCTGCCTTTTTCTCTGTTAGAAAAGCCAGTTATGTTGCCTGATCCTGGAAGTAACTGCCTTATAAAGAAGAGGTCACGTAAGTGCCCAGGGTCTTGTGCTTCAGGGAGTATCTCTGGTGTATGCTGTGTGTTCTCTGCTGCTGTGTTCTGGCTGCTCTATCCTTCAGGCCAGTTGTCTGCAGAGGCTCTCCTTGCCTGCTGCAGACAACTGGCCACTTCCACTGGATCTGAGGCCCTGCAGAGCTCTCTAGTCAGGAGATGTGGTGTGGACAGGAGTTTGTGTTGGTCTTCTGGGGGAGGGGCCCACCACGCTGGGACCGAGGTAAGCTTGGCTGAGATGTTCGGTCCCACTGGAGCGCAGGGGTGTGGGGCTTGGTGCATGTAGGTTAGGCAGCCAGTGTCAGAGCTGCAGTGCTTCCCAAAGGTGGCTTTGTGTTTATGCTGAAGGACAGGGGTGGGAAATGGTGCTGGCCAGCTTCTTTATTCCTGGAGAGGTGTCTTTATGAATGCTGGCTTTCAGAGACATGCTCTGAGGAGAGTGAATAGTCTTTCCACTGTGTGCCACAAGAGCTCTTCAGATTGCTGTTTCCATGCTGTGTGCCCTCAAGGTTTCCCTGTCTTCTCTCATGGAGCAGGGCAGTACCCTCTGGGTTCTATCCCAGCCCAGCCTGCTGACCTTTAAAACTTCAGGCTCTTAGTCCCACTGTTGCACGAATTCACAAAATTCAGCCCCCCCCCCTTTTTTTTCCCAAACCAATGGCTTTGGGGAAACATACTCCTTGTGCATTCCCTTGTATGCTCCTCTCTCTCACCCTTCTCTGGACTATGGCTCCCTCTCCTCCACAGCATCCATGATCTATTTCTTTCCAAACCACATCTCCATGCTTCTTACCTTCTTTGATGTGGCCTCTTCTCTCCTTTTAGTAGTGGAGTTTGTTCTGTCAGTCTTCAGGTCTATTTCTGGGGTATTTAGGATTATTTGATAGTTACCTAGTTGTGTTCATGGGACAGTGCAAGTCTAGTGTCCTCTTACTTTGTTGCCATCATCCTCTGTATCTTTTCCTAAAATTTTTAGATTTTGATTTCTGGGCTCTCTCATAGCAAAAGATTAAATTAAAGAGTCGTGTGTCTGCCAGAAGCATCTATTATTGGAACACACCTCACCATCCTGAATTGGACAATCCCATTGGAAGATGATCTCCCATTAGACCAGTATCAAACTCATACTTGGACATCTGTCATCCTGTCTGGCTGTCCTTTTACTGTGTCTCCTTGTGTGGCTTTTTTAGACTTCTAAATTCCTGGCTCATGTCCATTCTCCAAGAGAAGAGGCTCCTATTACCTGAAAACACATCCTATGGTTCTTCAAAAACTCTATACTGAACCTTTCATTGTTCTTTTAAATCTGTTTATATTTCATGTGACGTATTCTTTTCGCTTTCACAAACTTGGGGGCCTGTGCGACTGGTCTGTTTGCTTCTACTTCTCACCCTCTGGTACGTGTCTTTGGGCCCTTGTTCCCATCTCTGATCTGGGAACACCTGAGAGCCTCCTTCAACACCGGCTGGTGGATCTTCTGTATATGTACATCTGCTTATTCGCGCCTTTAACAAGAATGAGCTACTTTTCCTTTAGCATGGGTCTAGACTCTTTCCTTTATTCTGTGAATCTCTTTTCCTCCAGTTTAATCAAGCCCTCTCCCTTCACCTTCCATTCTTTTTCATGATACTGCAGTTCCTACTATGATAGTAGGACTGAAGTCCATTCTTATATTGCTTTAGTTTTCCTTGATTTCCTAGTTGGCATGATTTAAAAGAGACAATGCTTTTGGAGGTCCAGGAATTTTCCTCTTTAATTACATTTTTTTTTTTGACTGTTGAATTTACAGTAATTTCATCTTCACCCAACAAAGATGATATACTTTTAGAATCTTCATTCCTTATTTATCTACCCAGGGTGAAGTGATAGATTGGGCCTCTGAAATGTAAAGTCAGAGTCAAAATTTACCTAATAACCAAATCCAGAGTTAATATGAGACTCAGTGGTGTCCAGTAATTATTAAGAGACTATATTTAAGCCACATGAATCTAAAAGGTTAGCTCGCTGCAGATTTTTTTTGGCCCTGGGCATGAATAGTAATGGAATTTGAGTATCTAATGTGGCCTACTAAGGTCTAGTACTAACAAGAAAAAAATGAATGTGGTAAAATATAAAATTTTACCATTTTAGCTAGTTTTATTGAAGCATAATTGACATGTACACCTGAAATTAATGTTATAATGATTTGGCATTTGTATACACTGAGAAATGATTATCACAATAAGTCTATTACCATCTGTCATATGTAGTTACAATTTTTTTTTTCTTTTGAGAACTTTTATGATTTGCTCTTAACAACTTTGAAGTATGCAATACAATATTGATTATAGTCACCATACTGTACATTATATCCCCATGACTTATTTTATAACTGGAAGTTTGTACCTCCTGAGTCCTCTTCACCCATTTGATCCACCCCCAAACTCCCTTCACCCCTGGCAACCACCATTCTGTTTTCTGTATTCATGAGTTTTATTCTTGTTATATTTCACACAAGTGAGACCATACAGTATTTGTCATTCTGACTTATTTCATTTAGCATAATATCCTCAAGATCCATCCATGTTGTCAGAAATGGTGAGTTTTTTTTTTAATGGCTAATATTCATGAGTGTGTACCACATCTTCATTCATTCATCAGAGGACACTTAGATTGTTTCCATATCTTGGCTATTGTGAGTAATGCTTCAGTGAACGTAGGGGTACATAGATCTTTTCAAGTTAGCATTTTTGTTTTCTTTGGCTAAAAGCTGAGCAGTGGAATTGCTGGGTTGTATAGTAGTTCCAGTTTTTCTTTTTTTGAGAAACCTCCATATGGTTTACTACAGTGGCTATACCAATTTACATTCCCACCAACGGTGCATGAGCATTCCCTTTTCTCAGTGTTCTTGCCAACATGTCAGTTCTTGTCTTTTTGATAATTGCCATCATAATAGGTGTAAGGTGATATCTTATTGTAGTTTTGATTTGCATTTTCCTGATGAGTGATGTTGAACATCTTTTCATGTGCTTGTTGGCCATCTGTATGCCTATTCAGATCCTCTGACTACTTCTTAAATCAGTTTTTTTGTTGTTGAGTTGTAGAAGTTATTATATTTTGGGTATTAACCACTTATCAACTTAAGTACATTTGCATTATTGTGTAGCCATCACAACTATTTATCTCCAGAACATTTTTGTCATCCTAAACTAAAACTCTGTACCCATTAAACAATAACTCCCCATATCCCCTTCTTTCCAGCCTCTGGTAACCACTATTCTACTTTGTCTCTATGAATTTGAGTCTTCTATGGACTTCATAAGTAGCATCCTACAATATTTGTCTTTTTGTGTCTAGCTTATTTGACTTAGCTTATTTTACTTATTTCAAGGTTTGTTTGCATTTTAGCAGGTGTCAGTTTCATTTCTAAGACTGAATAATATTTCATTGTATGTATATATAATATTTTCTCCATCCATCTGTTGATGGAATGGGGTTATTTCCACTTCTTGGCTTTTCTGAATATGTTTCTATGAACATTGGTGTGCAAATATCTGTGAGACCCTGGTTCAATTCTTTGAGATATATGCCCAGAATGAAATTGATAGATTTTATGGTGATTCTAGGTTTATTTATTTCTTGGAAGAACCTCGGTGCTCTTTTTCACAGCGGCCTTACATTTTTACATTCCCACCAACAAAGCAGGGGATTCTGAATTCTCTACATCCTCACCAATACTTGTTGTTTTCTGTTTGACAGTAGCCATTTTAATGGATGTTGTTTGATTTTTTTTTCAGTGCTCTAATGATTAGCTATGTTAAGCATCTTTTCATGTGTTCATTGACCATTTGTGTATCATTGGAGAAATGTCTATCCAAAACTTTTGCTCTTTTTAAAATTTGGATTGTTTTCTTTGAGTTGTAGGAGTTCTTTATTCTTGATATTCTTTATCAGATATGATTTTCCAGTATTTTCTCGTTCTGTGGGTTACCTTTCTACTCCCTTAATAATGTCCATTCAAGGCACAAAAAACTTTGAGGAACTCTTTTTAAGATTTTATTTGGGATGGGGGTAGAGAGGGAAAGCACGAGCCCGGGGTGGGGGGGGAGGCAGCCTGATGCGGGGCTTGATCCCAAGAACCTGGAATCATGACCTGGGCCAAAGGCAGGCACTTAACTGACTGAGCCATCCAGGTGCCCCATTGAGGAAATCTAATTTATCTATTTTGTTGCTTGTGCTTTTGGGTGTCATATCCAAGATTAATTATTGCCAAATCCAGTGTTATAAAGTTTTCTCTATGTTTTCTTAGCACTAATAATTTGAAGAACTGGAACTTTCTATAGTATGTGCCATTCAAAGACTGTAGGGCTGAGGGGCACCTGGGTGGCACAGCGGTTAAGCGTCTGCCTTCAGCTCAGGGCGTGATCCCGGCGTTATGGGATCGAGTCCCATCAGGCTCCTCTGCTATGAGCCTGTTTCTTCCTCTCCCACTCCCCCTGCTTGTGTTCCCTTCTCTCGCTGGCTGTCTCTATCTCTGTCAAATAAATAAATAAAATCTTTAAAAAAAAAAAAAAAAGACTGTAGGGCTGAGGCCTAAATACACTCCTGGTCAGAAAAGAAGGAATCAAGGTGGAAAGGGCAGACTCTGTCTCAGGAAAGCAAGACTTTTCTGGAAATCCCCAGCAGGATTCTGCTGCTCTCTGTCAGCCAGAACTGGTTATATTGCCACTGCTGGCTATAAGAGTGCATGGCTAGGAAATACATAAAGGTAGCGGTGGTGCCTCTGAATCTGGGCACATCACTATCTAGAGTGAAGATAAAAAGAATGAACAGTTAGGCAATATGGTATCTATAACAGGTTTAAATTTCACTTGGTATACTTGAAACTTTTTCAGAATTGTTTAAAATTTTGTGGTATGTAGACAGAATTCTTCTCCAGAGTCCAGTGTTAACTTTTCCTACTTCTATAGTTAAGTCTATTTCTGGGGGTGGGAAGTAGGGTGTGGGGCAGGGGCCAGTGATGCCTAGGGCAGGATTGTTACTTACGCCTGTATCCTGCTCTTTCTTAGGAGTTTATAAAATGTGCCTTTTGTGCTACATCTCTGAAGGATGATTTTTTTTTTCTCAGATAAATTTAAGTATTCCATTCTTTTAAGTTTTACGTATTAGGTTGAGTTACTGTTATAACCATGGGCACGCCACAGAATGCCAAGTAACTTGCTTATGCTGCAACCAGCACTTAGATTCTGTTCTCTGGATGCTGGTCACCCCTTCCAGGGGCCTCCCACACCAAACAGGGTGCACCTAATCAGGCCAAATGTAGAGAGCCTCTTTCCTACAATGACACCTCAGATCTTGCTCCCTCTCTGCTTCTCCTGGAAATCCATTCTGTTCTTTCATAATCTGGTTTAGATAGGTGCCAAATATATGCATGTGTGCCAAATATAGCTGCTCATTGGCAAAATGCTTTGTCTGTCCCCACTTTTCTCTATAGAACCTCTGGATTTGAACTTACTTTCTGATTAAAAGAGCACACACATATATTAAGTTCTTTAAGATAGGTTTTTTAATACAAGATTTTATAGAAGTTGTAACTTTTTCACATTTAGTCTTTATAAATCAAGTTATGAAGAAAGTCAAATAGAAAACTCAATTCAAAAGAACAAGAAATGGAGAGAACAAGCCCAAATATTTGTTTCCTTGGAAATTTGTTCGAGACTGAAAGTAATTTGTTGTTTTGGATTTTCCTAATATTGAGTCTTAAATAAAATATGGTATTACCTCTGTGTAAAAGGAATTCTCATATTTACAATGAACTATCTTATAGCTTCTAATTTTGTTCAGTTTAATTTTCCCTTAAAGATCCTTCGGACCTTTTTTTGACTATTTTATATTACCTTGAAGTTATGGAAATGATAATGTGTTGTGTGGTTTCCTGTTCCTGCATGGCCCTCACAGCTGTGACCACTTACCTTTAAATGGAAATATCAGTCTCCATTCTCTAGCCTTGGGAACAATGAGGCCTTAATAAAGAGAAATTCAAGAAATGTAAGTGTAGTAGCTCAGCATTTTTATCCTTCTGGCTTATTTTACTGATTTTATTCCTTAATCCTAAGACCTGGAACTTGGCTTCTTTTCCTTTCTTTTCCTTTCCATTCTTTTCCTTTCTGTTCTTTGCTTTTCTTTTCCTTTCTGTTCTTTTCCTTTCCTTTTCTTTTCCTTTTTCTTTCTCCTTTTTTTCTTCTTCTTCTCTCTTCTTCTTCTCTTCTCTTCTCCTCTTTTTCTTCTTTTTTTAATATACATTGTGCCATTTTAAACTCCATTTTAAGAAAGGGATCCCTGTTTCTCATTTCTCTTCCCAGTGTACTTATTTCTCTGGGATTAACTTCCTGTGCTTACTTTCTGGGCCTCAGCAGCTGATTCCGTATATTTGGGCAGGGTTTATTCCTGTAAGCATTATGGGAACATGGGATAAGCCTTCTAAATATTAACCCTTTGTTGGTTTGAATATTAGACATTCTTTGTGAAACTGTGATGGGGAAGAGGAGCTCTTTTAATTTAATGCCCTGCATTCTGTGGTGGCTTGATGGGAGAGTACATAGAGTGATAAGTTAGTGCAGATAAATTTGAAATTAACAAATGACTGTTTTGAAAGTATGCTGTTCCTTGCCTGCTCTTTGTTATTATATCTCAACAAATATTGACATGTATTCTTTTCATACCATGCAGTGAAAAGTTAATGTTGCAGTAATGTTCTGTTTTGAGATTATGATAGAGTCTTCCCTATAAAATTACATATTTTGCTATGTACATGTTTATATGCAACTATGAATACTATGCTTTGGGGTTTCTACATTTTTTTTCCACTCAGGACCTTTTAACTATGACGGCTAAAAGATAGTTTGTTTTGCTTTGATCTACAATCCTGTCCTTCTCTGCAAAGCAATTCAAAGAGTCCTAAGTCTTTGTTTCTATGCTATAGCATATATGTCTCCTTCAGTATTCTCTACAACTTGCCAAGCTGATGCTTTATTTTTTATATTTAAGAGCTATATTTAGTTCTCATGTTCTAAGTGTTGTTTCAAAACTGCAAGGTTTTAGTCTGTTTTCTGGCCCCAGAACCTTGCTGTGATGATGATAGGGTATTTCAAATATATTTTGATGGGAAAGATCATGTCTACATTAGGTTCTAAGCTGGAAAACACAGATTTCCCACTAGAGAAAGATGACAAATATGATGTTTCCTCTGTATATCATCAAGCAGTCTATTTTTAGAGTAACTTGGGGGTTTGTTTTTCTACTCCTCCTTTTATTCATTCAGTAAATATTTATGGGATGTCAACTGGTGCCAGACATTGTTCTAGGTACTTGGGTTTCAGCAATGACCAAAAAATCCCTGCTTGTGTAGAGCTCACTTTCTTGTTCAGTGGTTCTCAAACTTTGCTGCATATTAGAATCACCTGTGGAGATATAAAAATTCCTAGGCCATTTGCCATACCAGTTAAGTCAATCTCTTGGGGTAGACACAGGGGTCAGGTTTTTTTTTTTTTTTTAAAACTTCCCAGATTATTCCAGTGTACATTTAAATATGAGAATCATCAGTCTATAGCAGAAGTTATCACATTATAACACCAGAAGAGATTATTATAATTCAGAATAGTTTCTGAATCAGTAGTCTGAGACTAGGCCTAGGAATTTACATTTCTAAGTTCCGGGGTGAAGCTGATGCTGCTGGTTTGGAGACTCAACTTGAATAACTGACGCAGAGCCTTGACACTCAGTGCACGGTAGCAGATCAGCTCAGAGCTTGTTAGACCTGCAGAATCTCAGGCCCAACCCCAGACTTAATGAGGCAAAAATCTGTTTTCACAAGATCTCCATGTGATTCAAATGCATATTAAAATTTGAGAAGATGTACTTCATTGCACTTTGTCACATGCATGTCATGTAAACTATAGATTTATTTCCTTACTCTTGGACATACTCTTAATGTAAGCAGACTTAATGTAAGCATACTCTTAATGTAAGCAAAACACAAGTTTTGGGGACAAAACACTATTGTGGTGATTTACAGTGAAATAACCTGTTATTTCTTATGTCTTTTTCTACAAAGGGCTTATAGTGGCAAATACAAATGAAAAATAGTAGGCTCAATTCTCCAGTTTGAAAATAAGAGCCCCTCACTGCCCCCACCTTTTCTTAAAACATTTACTTTAGAAAACTTGTAAACTTCGTTCTTCATCTCTTTGAAACTCTGTAAAACCTTTAAAAAACCAAATAGGCCTCTGACAAACACCTGGGAACTATATCTTTGAAATATAATCAGGGGAGATATTGCTCCACTCTCCCAGGCTCTGTTAGATGGTAGAAGCCTAACTTTGGTGGTCACTTCCTCCACGTTGCAAAATTACATCTTTATGAAAAGATATGAGAAATTTTTCCTTTGAGTAAAGCCAGTTTAGCTAATACAGATGGTCACCCCAACTACCAAGTGAATTTGGGATGAACTATGTGTGCAAATGGTTGGGTCACATCCTCTTGAGGACTAGTTGTTTTTCTTCTAGTGAGTTGTATCTGCATGGCTATATGAAGGGTGAGACTTCTCTTGTGTCTTCACAATCTTAGCAGATTGCCTGAAGTACATACCACATTCTAGCTTAATGATTATTCAATTTTAAATTGTTTTCTTTCTTTTCTACTTTTGTGGAGAGATTTTCTGGGTGGAAAGGAAAATTTGTTTTTAATTCTATTTCTCCAGCAGACTGTACTCAGTATTTTTTTTAAGATTTTATTTATTTATTTGACAGAGATAGAGACAGCCAGCGAGAGAGGGAACACAAGCAGGGGGAGTGGGAGAGGAAGAAGCAGGCTCATAGCGGAGGAGCCTGATGTGGGGCTCGATCCCATAACTCTGGGATCACGCCCTGAGCTGAAGGCAGACGCTTAACCGCTGTGCCTCCCAGGCTCCCCTGTAGTCAATATTTTATTAACTTCCCAGACTCCTCTCCTCCACTAGCCAGCCATGGCATTCATTCTGCATATGACATTTTTTGAGGGGATGAGGATGAGAGGCATACTAGAATGTACATCTTATAAAAATAAGAGTCTAATTCAGATATTGTTTTCCAATCTTTAAAAAATTCTTAATTATGGAGTTATTTAATCATATATAAAAATAGAACAGTATAATTAACCCCTCTGTACTCATTTCCAATCTTGTTTCATCTATATCCCTCCCCCTCTTGTTTTTTTTTTTTTTTTTTTGAATGAGGTGTTTTAAGGAAAAATCTAGATATCCTATCACTAAATCTGGAAATATTTCAACATGTGACTCTAACATACTTAAAAAAAATCATAATAGTCAAATGACACAAATGTCCATCCATGGTTGAATGGGTAAACAAGGTGGTGTAGACATACAATGGAGTATTTATCCAATGAAGAAAGTGCTGACGCGTAACTACGACGAGGGTGAACCTCCAACACGTGATGCTATAAGTGAAAGAAGCTAGATAAGAAAAGTCCGTATCGTACGATTCTTTTTATGTAAAATACCTAGAATAGATAGATCTACACAGACAGAATGCAGATTGGTCGTAACCAGGGACTAAGGAAAGAGGAGAGGAGAGAAACTGCTGAATAGAAAAGGTGTTCAATATGGAGCGTTGGAACCGTTTAGGATGTCGATAAAGAGTTTAGTTGTACAACATCTTGAAAATTGTAGTCCTTGTTGTCTTATAGGACAATAATAAGTGGAGAGGTTAATAAGCAATTACACACTGAAAGGTTGCAATGAGAATAAACATTGTTCTGAGTGAAAATAATTGGGGAAATTCTTTAGATCGTAAGGTCAGGGAAGACCTTTCTGAGGCTGTAACATTTAAAATAAGGTCTAGATGTTGAAGAGAGTCTTCAAGCAGAGTCAAGGGTCTTTAAGGAAGAGATTGACATGTTTGAAGAACTGAATGCTGGTGTGGGTAATAGATGTGTCTGTGCAGACTTTCTCTACAAGTGGATTGGGCCTGTATCTGGCTTACAGAGTAGCTTAATAAATGGGGCTCGTCATTTTTTAATGAACTGAATAGTTGAGTCACTATCTACACTTCCTTCAAATCATGGTGGGATGAGGATATTTATATAGAAACAAGGACGATCTTGTTTTTATTTATCACTCTTTTATGAAGCCAAGGGGTATAAAAAATGTTAATGCTGGATACATATTAGGTGTGTATACTAGGTGTGTGTGTGTGTCTATATATTGGGTATATATATTTAGCACATAACAAGGGTATATATTGGGCATATATGTCTTGCATATAATGGGGATATGTACTAAAATATAGTAATAAGACAATTTCTTCAGAGGAGAAGGATGGGATGCAAAACCAGAACACCAAAAGAACCTGGGAAAGGAGAAGGAAATAGAGGACTGGAGGGAGAGGGATGGGACAGCAAGAACCTGGGAAAGGAGAAGGAAATAGAGGACTGGAGGGAGAGGGATGGGACAGCAAGGGAAGGAAACTGTCTCTTCTAGTGTATGGTGGATAGAAATGGGGTGGGTATCAACTCTGCCCTTCTGAGCTGTGTGCCATAAACACAGCATTTTAGCTCTGGAAACATCAGCTGTGAAATAGGAACTATAATAATATTCCCACAGGAATTGTGTGGGTTTCCAATGAGAGAATGATTGAAACTGGCTCAGCAGGTTGCCTGATACAATGTAAGCCCGTAAATGTTTTCTTCCACTATGGATATTACACATCTTTTTGTTCCTCAACTTTCTAGATCTTCTTGAATTCGTATTTTGTTCTCATGTTTTTATGACTTGAATTCATATTTTGGCTTCTTTTGCGGGGGACGGGGCTCTAACAAATGCTCCTATAGAGAAAATTGTTAAAGTTTCTGAATGGCCCAGATTTTCTTTAGCCTGTTACTACATTTTAAAGAAGTGAGAAACTTCTTTGTTACTAGAATATAGGTTACTGACTAGTCAGTACATTCATATTGGTAATTCAAACATCAAAATAGTAATTGAATTCATTATTCAAAACATGTAGTTATTTTACTGAATTAAAGAGCTTAGATGCTTTTGTGTGTGGAAACTGGCATGCTTAGAAGCATTTAGGTACTAGGTGTAAACAAAGTGTGGTATTAGATGCTTTTGAAGAGGTGGATTGAATTAGATACAAATAATGGAGGTTTAATATTTCTACCATCTTTAACAGTTACTCATTAGACTCATAGCACATTTTTTATTACATTTTATGCATCTTTTATTTATAGAAACAAGTTTGGAAAGGCAAAATGAGTTGCCCATAAGCAGTAAATTGTAGTAATAGGATCTGAATTTGTTTGTTTTGACTCCCAAGCCCAGTATTCTTTCAACACATAAAGATCCAGGTGGATAAAGCATATTCATTTACTTAGCAACTGAGGCTAAGCATAACTTTTCAAGTAACAAATCTAGGAGCCCTTTACAGTAGGGGATATTGAATAAAGCGCAACCCTCCCCCCAATTCATAGTCCAAAGATAATATGCTCAAATCTCAGCTTTGCTACTTACTATCTTTGGGGTGTTGGATGAGTCACTTGACCTTGAGATTTACTTCTCTCATCTTTTGTGAAGATAAAATTATAGGGTATAGTGAAGCCACTGATAAAACTAAAATGCTCTATAAATAGAACATCCCGTTGATTACAAGATATTGATTTATATTCATAAAATTTTAATTTTTGAGAATTATGGCTTTCTATATATTGCATTTTAAATATTTAAGGGATGCTTTAGTCAACTGTGGAGTAGGTTCAACATTTTCAGATAGGATGTAGTTTTGTCATCTAACACTTTTAAAGTAGGCAGAGGATTCATTTTAAAGAACATTATTTATCCTACTGTTTGTTGAAATCCATACAATCAGAAGTCATGTTAGAATTCTGTCATACCCCATGTATTATTCTTTAAAGAGCTTTAAAAACTATTCCTACTCCCCCTCTCTTCTGGACTGTAGAGATTAATAAGTTCCTCAATATGCTAACTACTTTTAAAAATTGCTTTTTTTTTTTGTTAGGTCCTGCAATATTTGCGATAAAAGTGTTCTTCCATTCTGCCATTTGGGCACTTCAGTTGCCAGAAACAGTCAATGTACTTCTAAAAGTGCCGATTAGGGAATATCCTACTAATTGCTTTTGATCTGCCTTAAAGAGAGCAATTAGCAAAAACTCAAATTTTATCTTTGGGGATGTGAACATTCTCATGACCAAACTTGAGTTTTTGGTCCTAAAAACTTATTATAGAGAAAATGATGCTTTAAATCCCAGGAACATGTTCGAAGAGTTAGGCTGATATTTTTCTCAGATCTTTTTTTCCTTTGAGACACAAAGTTGAGGTCTTTTTTTCCTTCATGAGGGGTTAGGTTTCGCACGTGTTTATATTTAGTACCTGTGGGAGTCTAAACTGATGATTAATGGCTGAGAATCCTTTTTAAAAAATGTATGGCTGAAGGCGGAAAATAAAGTGCTGATTGGTTCATTAAGCAATTCAATCCCAAACCATAAAAAGTTTTAAGTTTAATCCTGCCTGAAGCCTGACTGATCCTGTCATAAACACTTTTCATAAACCTTCCACTTAAACCTGGTCTTGTGGTTTTATTAATCTAGCAATAATTCAAAATGACACCCCATGTAGCAATATAAATCTATAAGATGACTATCATAAAACTTACACCGTTACAAAACCACGGGTAATTACGTAAAAATGCAGTTTCCTTTAGTTAGGTATGTCTCCCTGAATTGCTGCTCTTGCCTTGGTTGAACAGATGTGTTGACTGTAACACTGTCTCAGTGTGTTGGTATGCCCGAAGGAAAAGGCAGAAATGCAGATAGTCACTGATGATGAAAAAGTTCTGGAGTTTGAAGAGCCTGATTTGCAAAACTCAGGGAGCAATTTAGCAAAGCCCTGTATTTGTGAAGCTTATACTGTCTGGGAAGATTCCTTTTCTGTGTTGCTGTGTGGACTTTTTAGCTCTTAGATTTAATGGCTGTATTGATATTCTGCGGATGTATCAGGGCTCATGTGCTTCAGGCACACTTTCAGAAACTCGAAGTCCCAGCTGTCAGACTTTATTTTTTCTTTCTTTTGAGGAGAGGGGCTTTTTAGTTCTGAGTCTAGGGGTTAGATGAACTCTCAAACTAGATCATAGCGGACTTAACAGGATTGGAGTAATACGGTTTCTAAGGTTATTTGCAACAGAAGACTGCATGTTTATTTTATGTGGGGCAGAGAGACATTTCCAAGAAGAAGCTTAGAAGGAGTCTGTAAGAGCTAGAGAGTTTGTTTTCATATGCCTGCTATAGTCGCTCAACAGCAGCAATCTGCTCTCAAATAAAAATAAGCCCTGAAGGAGTGTTCAAATACCTACTATTGAGCCCATGGGACATTTATGCTTTTATAAGACAGGTGTTGGAAAATATCTGAAGCCATAGGATTTTTCCCCCCTGCAGTGCTTTATGGGTTTAGGTTGACTTTACATGAGAAAGATCCACTTTGTGACAGGGGATGAAAAGCAAGCATTGCACAGTGTTTTAGCACTGTCACAACTATAATTCAGTAAAATATATATGTAATTATTTGAGGATCTTCTCCTCTGCTAGATTTTAAACTCTCCAGTGCTTAGGTATAGCATGTTAGGTTCTCCTAAGATTAAAATTTGGCATTCTTACGTGGAAGTCTAAGACCTCCACAATAACTTCTATGCATTATGTACTTGTCAGATTTGTGTGTCAAAAAACTTGCGTTCTTTTAGTCCTCCGAATATAGCAATATGTGGAAAACAGCAATAATGTGAACTCGCCCACAAACAGTTGGCAACTGGCACCAATCCTTTGCCCACCTCTTGATCTCTGAAAAGGCAGATAGAGGGTGTGGGTGGTAGACTAAAGTTATGTGGTGGTGGTGGTCGGGGGGTTGGGGAAACATGGACAGGAGGGTAAAATCCTGTGGGGAAACTTCAGGCATTCAGTAATCCCCTTCCTCAAAAGTAGCAAAGAAGAAGTTAGGGTCCCCTGTTCATCTTCTGGTAGTCTCTGGACCCATTCTTTTTGGCTCAGGCTGAAATTCACCCCTTACTCCTTGGCCTCTAAACTACCATATTCTTGGACTCCCTGCTTCTGTCTTTGAAGCCCCTTTGATATTTAAGTTGGAACAGAAAATTATCAGAGGTGCCAAACTGCAGCCAGAGCAGATGCATTTAGATAAATCCCTCATTTCATTAACTTTGTGATGATGGAGGCCTATATTTTACCCAAGGGTTTTTTTTTTTTGTTTTTGTTGTTTGACTCCATTTGTAGATGTATGTCAGGGTTTTACTCGTGTACAAGTAGCCTCATCTTAGCTATCAACCACTATCATTGTACACAAACAATGGAAGACGTTTTAATGAATATCAACCATATCACCTGTTTTCTGTTGAATTATGTGGACTGTTACCATTAGGGAGAAATAGTAAGTCTTAATTGTAAGCTCTGCATAGTACAGTATCCCTACTGCTGCACAATCAGATACCAAAACAAAGAGATATCTGCTAACTTTTTCATTTTTATGTGATAGAATGTACTTTTTGATTTCAACTTCCAGGCAGTGCAAACAATTCTTTTATTTACATTCACTCATCACATTTAAGGCTCTTCAGATCAGTATCAAAGTACCAGAGACCCAGGAAACATCAGAGCCAGAATCACAACTGAATTTATTATCCTAATTTTGCTATCCCAATAGAGATACTTTTATTTAAATAAGATAATTATAATACACAATAGCAAACACTCATCGTAGTAAACACTTTGCAAGTATTTACCTAACCCATTTTGTTGAATGCAAACTGCTGAATAGCTTAAATTAACACTGCCTATTTTCCTTTAATCTTTAAAATAAGACTGCTTGAGTTTGTTTTGTTTGTACAAGGAGTCTACTATCTGTTTCTCTACTTTGTCCTTCTCATGTCAAGGGGGTAGAAGAGAGAAAATGGACTCTTCCTTAGAACAAATGGAAATTCTTTAGAGCTTTTGAATGAATGGGGATAAGCAGAAAGAACTTTAATTCAGAAATAGAATAGGATCACTGAACTCTATCTCTGAAGCTAATAATACACTATATTAATTAAATTTAAATTAAAAAAAATTGAACTTGTAAAAGTATCAGCAATCACACTATGTACTCGAAATAAATGTTAAATTAACCACAACAATAAAAGAAATAGAGTAGGACTTCTATAAGTTCTTCAAGATTCCTCAGGGTAGGGAGGGTTTTCCTCCACAAAGCAATTCTCGAACACCAGCTGTATATCTGATAGTGTCAGGGTTGAGTTGAACTATTTATCAGAAGATAGCATCAGATTCCACGGGCTAAGGGCTCAGTCCTACAAGACTTCCCTCTACCTCCAACTCAGAAGTTGCAAGCCACAGGTTGTTACCCATGCTTTTGACCAACTGGCTACAGATTGGATGTTCCAACATCCTCTTCCTCAGATTTGATTAATTTGCTAGAGCTGCTCACAGAACTTGGGGAAGCAGTTAGCTTTACCAGTTTGTTAAAGGACGTAGTAAGATATGAATCAACAGCCAGAAGAAGGAATATGTGGGGCAAGGTATGGAGAAAGGGTGTGGAGCTTCCATGCCCTTTCTAGGCATACCACTCTCCCAGCACCTCTGTGCGTGTTCACCAACCTGAAAGCTCTCTGAACTCCCTCCTTTTGTTTGTTTGTTTGTTTGTTTGTTTGTTTTATGGAGGCTTCCTTACACAGTCATGCTTGACTAAGTCTAGCACATCTCCCCTCTCTGGGAGTGGAGCTAGGGCTGAAAGTTCCATCCCTGTAATCACATTGTAGGTCCTCCTGGGCAACCAGTTTCTGCTTTTGAGTGGGATCCAAAAATCACCTCAGAAAACTAGCAAAAGACAACTTTATGCTCTTATCACAGGTAATTCCAATGGTTTGGGGAGCTGTGAACCAGGAGCTGTGGACCAAGACCAAATATATATGAAAACTAGATTTTTATCATCTGAAGGACCAAATATATATGGGAATTATATTTTTGTCATCTCAGTGATCAAATATATGTATTATTATTTTTTTAATAGATCACACTATCTCAGTAGTTCTTTTTACGTTCTTGTCTTTGGATAAGAATACAAGAGCTTTGCAGTTCTAGAATTTGCCATCTGTCTTACCAAATGGTGTTAAGGTGGGGAAGAGCAGTATTTCTACATACACATACAAGACTACTTGCTGTCAAAATGTTATATAGAAAAATCTATTTAAGAGTCTTAATATATTTTTGTTAAGTCATGAATAGTCGTAGAGATCAATTATTGTTGATATCCTAATAGTTCCATACTTTACCCATTAGCAAATGGGTAACTCTGGAAGCCTTAACTTTAAAATGCTTTTTAAAATTTATATTTTTTGAATTAACACAATAAACTGAATTGATTTTTATGTACAGTTCTAAGATTATAACAAATGGATTATAACAAATGGACATCAAGGTATAGAAGACTCTTATTTCTCCAAATTACTGCCTCATGCTGTCCCTAACTCCTGGCAACAAATGATCTATTCTGTCTGTGTAGTTTTACCTTGTCCAGAATGTCCTATAAGTGGAATCATATAGTATAAGGTTTTTTGATTCTGGCTTCCCTTACTTAGTATATTTCAGATTTATTTATGCTGTTGTGTCAATTTGTTTCTTTTTATTTTTTTATTTTCCTTCATCAGTTGAAAGATAATAGGGTTGTTTCCAGTTTTGACTGATTATGAAGAAAGTTGCTGTAAACTTCTTGTGTTGTAAATGGGGCAGTAAGTTCCCCTCCTGGGGCCTTTAAGGGTCATTCCAACATGGTCACAGAAATTAAACTCAGGCATATGAACTTCAAGGTCTATACTCTTAGGTCCTAGAAGAGGGAAATGGAGGTTCACAAAGAGCTTCTAGGGAATGGGTTCCACCAAGCAAGTGGAGAGCTGAGAGAGTTGAGGACTTGTGGACAAATGCCTTTATTGAGCAGTCAGGGTGGAGTTCCCAGCAAAGGTATGAGGGAATTCATTGGTGTGCTTGAATGCCACTAGGTCATAGCCAGAGGAGGGTAACACAGGGGACTTGTAGCAGCAAGGACCAGCCTTATCTTCTTGGTATACCTGGGTGGAGTGCTCATAGCCTTTTTGGGGGGATATTGAGGCATCAGGAAAACATGAAGTTCTAAAAATTTATGATACAAGTTTTGATGTGGTCACTATTTCAATTTCTCTTGGGTAAATAAATACCTGGAAGTGTGATCACTGTGTCATAAAGTTATACATTCTTAACGTTATAGGAAGTTGACAAACTGTTTTCTAAAGTGATTGAACCGCTTAATTTTCATTGGAAATGTTTGAGTATTCTAGTTGCTCTGCATTCTCAATAACATTTTGTTGTTGTTGTTTCAGTTTCATCTTTCTAGTAGGTGTGTAGTCCTATCTTGTTTTAATTTGCGTTTTATGACTAATGATGTTGAACTTCTTTCCTTGTACTTATTTGCCATCCGTAGTTCTTCTTTGATGGAAGTATCTATTCAAATATTTTGCCCATATTTTGCCCATTTTTTTGGTTTGTTTTCTTATTGAGTTTGGAAGGTTCTTATATTCTACATCCTTTGTCAGATGTGATTTGCAAATATTTTCTCCCACTTTCATGGCTTATCTTTTCATTCTCTTGACAGTGTCTTTCACAGAACAGAACTTTTGGTTTTGATGAAGTTAAATTTATCTTTTTTTCTTTTATGAATCATGATTTTAATGTATTTAAAAACACTTTACCTAACTCAAGATCACAAAGAATTTCTGCTCCATTTTTCTGGAAGTTTCATTGTTGTAGGTTTTAAATTTTGGTTTGTGATGCATTTTGAGTTGTTTCGTATATGATATGAGGGGTGGGTTGAAGTTTGTTTTATTTTTTGTTTTTTGCATTTATCGATTTATTCTCTATTTTTTGAAAAGTTTATTTTTTCCTATTACCTCTGTGCTTCTGTTAAAATTCAATTTTTCTTATTTGCATGAGTGAATTTCTAGACTATTCATTTACACTGAACTGTGTATCCATTTGCCAATGACACTATTGATTTACAGGTTTACAGTAAGTTTTTAAATTAAACACTTATGCGATAAATATTCTAAGCATTGATTTGGCTATATCCCACAAATTTTAGTATGTCATATTTTCATTTGGTTCAAAATAGTTTTTAACTGAGACTTTCTCTTGGACTCATGTTATTTTAAATTAGTGTGTGTTCTCTAACTTTGTTCCCTTGCAGAGTTGTTTTGGCTATTCTAGTGTTTTTCCCTTTCTATACAAATTTTTGAATTTGCTTGTCAATATCTTAAAAAAAAAAAAGCTTCCTGGGATTTCTGTTGGGATATTATTAAGTGTTGTGTTATTTTGAAGATTTTCATTTTAATTCTGTTATTAGAGAACATACTTTCCTAAGATTTTAATTCTTCAAATTTGTTAAGATTTGTTTTATGGCTTGTGCTTTTTATGATCTATCTTGGTGAATGTTTCTTGTGCCTTTAAAAAGAATGTATATTTGGCTGTTTTTGGTGAATCATTCTATAAAATGTCAATTAGGGTGAAGTTGGTGAATAGCATTGCTAAAATCTCCTATATCCTTGTTGCTTTTTTCTTTTTGCTGTATTCATTATTGAGAGAGGATTGTTGGATTCCTCTACATATATTTGTGAGTTTATTTCTTCTATCATTTCTATCCATTTTTTGAAATGTATCTTGAAACTCGTTTTTTAGGTAATACACATTTAAGCTAATTACATCTTTGTCTTATCCTACCATATCTTTGTGAGTGGACTTTTTTCATCAAGTCCCTTTTTATTCTTTTATTTGAACTCTATTTTCATTACTGTAATCATTCCAGGTTTTATCTAGTGCTGCATTTTCCCTCCTTTTACTTTTAATCTATTAACATCATATTTGAAGTGGGTTTCTTGTGGAGTGGGTATGTTTTTAATCCAGTCTGACACTGTCTTTTAATTGGTATGTTTAGACCATTTCCATTTAATGTAATTAGTGATATGGCTGGACTTTAGAAGCATCGTTTTAATATTTCTCCCCTCTTTTAGATTTTCCTGGTCTTCCTTTCCCCCCTTAGCATTTTAATATATCTACTTTTGGCTATATTGCTTCATATTTTTAATCAGCTATGCTAGGAAATAAAATACAATGAGCCTTTTAGAGTCTATAGAGAGTTAATATTTAAATAAAACATAGAAGCTTGTAATCACATAGGCCCCTTTATCCTTCTCCCTGTATTAGAATTGTCACACACAAAATGTTTATCACATGCATATACTGAACAACTCCACCAGAAAATGTTCATTTCGTTTTCATCAAAAATGCATCTTTTAAAGAGCTTAAGAATATTGTCCAAATATCGAGCATTTCTGTTACTTTTCATGCATGTATCAAGTTCTAAATTTCTCTGCTAACATTTCATGAACATAGTTACGATGGCTGCTTTTAAAGTATTGGACTGATGATTTCAACATCTAGGTCATCTTGGGGTTGTAATTACTTGTTTGTCTTTTCCAATAAGAGTTGATCAAATTACTGTGTTATGCTTATAAGTTGAGTATCTTTTATCATAATATTTCAAATGTCACATCATGTGTTCTTTTGTCCTCCAGAAAATGCTGATTTCTACCTCCTCACCCCAACCATCTTGAATTTTGAGGTACTCAACCTACAACCTGGGTAAGTTTAGACCATTCATTTTATCTTCCTTTCTGTGGGTGGAATTTCTAATAACCGTTCAGTTTTCAAAGCCTTTACTCTGTTGCTTTGACTAAATTCTGTGTGTGCCACTCAGGGTTTATTTTAGTAAGTGGATTATGTTTTGTATGATTCAGCTCTTATAACCTTTGCAGTGAACTGGGTTTGTATTGTGCATATAACACATGCATGCAGGGGTAGCCTAGAACTTGTGCTGGATCATAGAATTAGAGAATTCCCATCTCCATCTCTCTACTTTACAGGACCCCACCCGCCCGCCGGGGACACACACACTCTTTGGCTTCTAGGATCCACTTTTCCTTGTTCTTGTCTCTGTGATCAAATTTTCTCCTTTTATAAGGGTATCGGTCCATATTGGATTAGGGACCACCCTAATGACCTCATTTTAACTTGATCATCTCTGAAAGGACGCTATATCCAAATAAGGTCACATTTAAGTACTAGGGGTTAGGACCCCAACATATTTTTTGGAGGGACACAATTCAATCTGTAACAGGTGAAGGGGGCAGTGGAGGTGGGGTGGGGGTGGTGTAGTTCTAGGAAACTACTGTACTGGTGACTTCAAGTTTTGACTATGCTTTTCAGTCTACTTACTAATTTTCAGTGTTTTTAGGAAATTGCCTTTTTGTATTTTGTTCAGATGTTTTCACTATAGTTGGTTTACTTCCAACTGGTAGTTGTAACTTTAAAAAAATAAAGATCTTTTAGTTTTAGGGTTGTACAAGTACTTCTTGGGTTCAAGGAGATGTGGCAACCAACATGAGAATCACAGTTGAAATGAATGGCAGGCTAAAAGTCTATTTGGAGGAGAATTTGGAGTCCAATATGCAAGATACTAGCTTGGAGTTGAGGGGAAATATATTCCAATCTCTGAATCATTATGATTTAGAGCAACTCAGCTTCATACTCCAGTTCTCTTTCAGTGGTGCTACTCTTGATTGATTTCTTGGGGTAAGAATTTGGCAGTATGATTAAGACTAGAAAAATAAGTTGCATATTATTTCAGCAGTTGCTGTTTATGGTAAAGGTCCCTTCAATTTATCATATACTCATTTACTGCTTTCTGGTGTTACAAAGGTATATTAGAAATAGTTCCTGAGATTAAGGAGTCACAGTCTAGGAAGGGAGTGAGAAATGTGGGTAAATAATTGTTGTATTGATATGCTAAGTGCTCTGAGGTAAATACAAAGGCACATAAGGTGGGGATGGGGTGGAATGGCTAGGTGAATAAGCCAAGAATGAAGAAAATGATTTTACTGTGAGGATGGGGGTAGACATGGGGATTGGAGAAGGGCTGCTTTAGGCAAAAACAAACAGTCTTTAAGTGTCAAGGATGCTCTGTTACACATTTCTTGAATATTATCAAACAGCATTATGTATTGGTGCCCTCAGATGTCAGTCTGTTTGGTGGCCAAGATGGGGATGAGCAGGAGCTTAAGGAAAAAGCATATTTCAGACAAAGGACTAAAGCACTTGCTATTTTTGAGATATTCTTTTAAGGATTGATCTGAGAAACATCACACAGGATAGAAATATAGGAAGACCTCAGGAGAATGAACTTTTATCCCCACAGGCACATTTCTATTTCTTTGGTTCATTACATTCAGTAATTCAGAATGGTTCATTCACGGTTTGATCTGATCATAATCAGGCAGGGAAGGGGAAGTAATTTGTAAATGCCACCCAAAGTTAGGTTGTGCCCTGAAGTCTTTTATTGGAAATCTTATTTTGTTTTGAAGTTAATTGGAGAACAGTTAATTGGACAAGGCAGTAGAGGAAGGATTAATTTAAGTTTCTATGAAAATTGGCACTCGGGACTTATATGAACCATATAGGGCCAAATCTGTATGGTTTGCTCTTGCCAGTTATTATCTAGCACAGCCATAGTGATACTTACCAGAAAGTGCTCCTGCTAACAGAACTGTTTGGGCTGTTCTTTTCTAACAGGCTCTCTTATACTGTTTGAACAACCACAGTTTCAGACAGCACATACTAAAATTGCACTGAATTGATCCTGTCGCAATCATAGTCGAAAACAAAAAGGTTGTTCTATATAGTATCAGAGCAACTCAGAGCCTCAGAAGGATGGAATAAGTAAATATTGATTTGAGTTGGGGTTCAGAGCCACTATTACCCCATCCGTAGTCCACATGGCTACTAATCTCTAATTTCTTACTTAAAATGACACTGAAAGCAATTCTTAAGTATAGAACAAATTCCAGAGTCCTAGAATTATGACAAGTACCTAATCAGTGCTTCCATTTTTACCTCCCAGAGCTCCAGAGCATGCCCTGCATAATCAACAATTCAGAACCTCTTACCAAACCCTGCACAAAATATACCTGCCTTTTCACACATCCCTGCCTTTACCTAGTGTCCCTTCTGTTAGAAATGCACTCTCTGACTTTCCCAGCCACCCTGCCTGGAAAATCTTTTTTTTTTTTTTTTTTAAAGATTATATTTATTTATTTGACAGAGATAGAGACAGCCAGTGAGAGAGGGAACACAAGCAGGGGGAGTGGGAGAGGAAGAAGCAGGCTCACAGCAGAGGAGCCTGATGTGGGGCTTGATCCATAACACCGGATCATGCCCTGAGCCAAAGGCAGACACTTAACCGCTGTGCCACCCAGGCGCCCCTGGAAAATCTTCTATTCATACTTCATGACTCTGTTCAAACAAAGATCACTTCCTCTCTAGTGCCTTTTTGGCTTTGGTACGCAGGGTTAGTTACTCCCCTCCCCCCTTGTAAACTTACAGCAGTTTAGTCATACTTCTAGCCCTAATTAAATTGCCTTTCAGTTTACGTAGTTACCTTTCTTTCATGCCTTCTTGGCTGTCAGCTCCTTTGGGAGCTTGTCTTTGTTTACTGTTGTGATAGAAGCTTAGTAAATATTGATAGGCAAATATTTCAACAAAATAATCTTTTAAAAAAATTAATAAACTAATATACTATACTTGGAAGTGAAAATGTACTAAATAGACCTCAGACGTAGTATTACTGTGCTGGATATTTGCCCATCCAGATCCATTATTTACCCTTTTTTATCCTGCTATGTGTCCAAGGAGGCTGAACTTTATAAATAGAGCTAATGTGGTCCCTTACTCTCTGGCTTTGGTTGAGTTTGGCCCAGAGGACCAAGGATAGGTGATCACAGAGTGAGAAAAGAGTAGATCTGCATATTTATTCCCCTAGCTTCCTTTTTGCTGTATCTTATTGGGTTGTCTAGGTCCCTCTACCAAAGGCCACAGCTCCACATGATAGCAGCCTACCCTGGGTTCTAGTTTCTGCTCCTTCCCTCTGTCCCTTTAGGCCTGTGGGTGGTAATGGTCTCATGATATGAGACCCTGGAAAATACAGCATCTCTTAATTCCTTAGTCTTATCCACACCTTTGTAATTAGTCCCTTTGTTAAACTCCCTCTCCCCAATTGTCCAGTACTGGTGTGCCAATTAGTATAACCGTGAGATCAGATTTTTAAAAGGAGTGTTTCATGGAATAATTTTCCTCAGGTTATTACTGAATATGTGACAAAACACGTGTCTATTTTTATGAGTTTATGAAATATCGAGTTCAGTAAGTTTTATTTAGTATTATAATACATTTCAGAGCCCTAATAATCTAATATCGAGTGTGGAATATAGCATTTGGTGTTCCCTAAATATTTTACCACTGTAAAATATGCTAAGGTTATCTTGTTATTTAGCATTGCCATTAACGCCTCAGAAAACTAGGTGTGTTTGTTTGTTTATTTATTTATTTATTTTGCAAAGTGAAGTTCCAAAAATGCTGCCTTAGCTTACCAAAGATCATTGTGAAATGTCAACTTAAGCTCCTTATTATCATCAGTTTACCTATTTGTTGTAAAGAACATTTATTTTATTCTAGTAAATATCTAGGACCTTAAATTACTATTTGGATACTGAAGTGGTTATCTGGTTTTGTCTTTAGCTCTAAAGAATGCCCTGAACTACTCTCTACGGCATAACTCTAAGTGCCAGAGAAAATGATCACAAGTAAGAATTATAGGGGTATAAATATAGTCTCTCATAAGTTATTCCTTTTTGAAAGCAAAATAAATTGAGAACTATAAACTCCTTGTTAGCAGATGTGAACTGAGAGACTCTGCTAATTTGTTTTACTGCCAAGCTCATAACTATATATATCAAGACTGATAATATTTGTAAGGGCATTTATTACTTAGATTTTCTCAGCAGGAATTAAAAATTCACCTTATAGTTAATTACCTCCTCTTGGATTGATAAATGTGTATTATAGAATAAATTATTAAACTTAGCTAGATCATAAATCACAGATTTTGATGAAGATTTCACTGTGTTTGGTAAACTGAGTGGCCATTAAGCCATTTAATTTAGAAACTTTAACATAATGGGAAGTAATAGTAAATCTTATTTTTACCCAGCATTACTTAAATGAACTCCTAGTAGATTTGCTTCCAAGTCCAAACTTTTCAATTACTTGATAACTATTTTGAAATTGTAATGCTTGTATTACAGCACTTCTAATTTTTAACATTAGACTTATAAAAGGAACACTGTTTTTGCAGGTATATTTGTCAGGTATAGTATAGTATAGCTAAAAGATGATAGATATGTATGGCAAAGAAAACAATCTTTCTAGAATTATACAATGTTTCTGATATAGGAATAATATGATAGAAGCAACGATTAAAAACATAATGGAAGAAAACTTTTCTCAGCCAAAAAGTAGTTAAATAAAACAAATAATCTTCCATGTTGGAAATGCTTATTATATCTCATGCAAAATCTAAGTGATTGGTATCCAGTAATATTATAGCAAAATATTGGAGTTACAAGACTATGAAGATATCTTTCAACTGTTAAGAAATCTGTACCAAGAAATGAGAATCAGGCTGTCCTCAGGCTTCTTAATAGTAAAGTTGGACAATGGACTTTTATACCCATTCAGGGGCTCAGAGAATAAATTACTTAGTACTTTCCTTAGAAATATTTTTTGAGGGGCACCTGGGTGACTCAGGTGGTTAAGTGTCTGCCTTTGGCTCAGGTCATGATCCCAGGGTCCTGGGATCGAGTCCCACATCAGGCTCTGAGCCTCCTTCCCTCTCCCTCTGCCCTTACCCCTGTTTTCTCTCTCTCTCAAAAGAAAGAAAAAAAAAAAGAAAAAAAAACTGTACCAAGAAATGAGAATCACTTTGTCCTCAGGCTTCTTAATAAAGATGGACAATGGAGTTTTATACCCATTTGGGAGTTCAGAAAAAAAAAATTAGTACTTTCCTTAGAAATATTTTTTGAGAGGTCCTGGGTGGCTCAGTCAGTTAAACATCTCCCTTAGGATCAGGTCATAATCCCAGTGGCTCAGGTTATGTTCTCATGGTCCTGGGATTGAGTCCCTCATTGGGCTTCCTGCTTAGCAGGGAGTCTGCTTCTCCCTCTCCTTGTGCTTCTTCCCCATTGCTCATGCTCTCTCTCTCTCTCTCAAGTAAATATATGTTTTAAAGTTTATTTTTTGACTAAGCTTTTCATTCAAGTGAGAGATGTCTCAAAATTACAAATCAAGATGAGAGAGGTGATCTAAAATTTGTGTTGTAAAGTGCTGTGTTTTGCACATATTTGGTAATAGCTTTGTGGCCTAGATGAGCATTTCAGAAGACAGTTACTGCAGAACTTGGTGAATGACTCCATTACATTTGAGTTGACTGTCATTATTGACACACTGTATCACAAGGTTTGGATTGTGTCCTTGGAAATTACATGCCTAACTCTACAGAAAAAAGGAAAGTCTAAGGAGCTGAAATAGCCTGCTGTGTTCTGGTAAATCAAATTGGCAATAACCTCCAAATTGAGCTAAAATCAGTGCCTCAATTTTATCATGAGATTTACTGGGCATTAGTCTGAATTTGATCTATTAGAACATCTAATCTACTTTGGGTGTTAAACTAAGTGCGCCATCTCCTTTCAGATGCTATGTATTATGAAATGCAATCACTTTCAGACATACAGACTCCACCTTTACCATACGTGGACAGTGTAGCAAAAGCTGGGATATGGAGTGTATGGTGGTGTGGGTGACCTCCCGAAGGAACATGTTGTCTCGGACAGAAGCATGAACTACCAAATCTCTATAAGAAATAACTTCTCTCCTGAGAAATTCAGGTGTGAGTGAAAGGACTGGTGAGAAGTCTCAAGATGAAAATAAAACAGGCAGCTGTACCAACTAGAAGAAATTAAAGCGCTTAGGTGGAAGCCAACTGAGCTTGAAATAGTTTCGGAAGCTGAGATAAAAGACATTATAATTGAGGCTATAATAGGAGGAATGCGGTATGGTTTCACTGCCTTATAAGTACCTCAGGTAGAAGCCATAAACGAATTCATTTTCTCCCCCATGGCTGCCTTTAGAAAATCTCCCTAACCTAATCCTGCATAAGGCTTGCTCTAATACCCCTACGCATGGTTCTAAGTAAGTGACTGAGAAAATGAATGATGTAAATATGTTATTGGTTATAGCTGGATGAGGCAAATCTAGCAGTTATTACAAAGAGGCAATAGTGTTCACTTTTCAGTAGAGCAGAAAAATCACTTGGGGTGCTGACTGAATTTGTCTATTTTGAGATTTTGATTCAGAAGATTTAGAGTAGAGATATGTTAATTTGTATTTCTAATAAGTACGCTAGTTAATTCTACAAAATGTTTTAAAAACAGCAGGATGCCATAGTTTCTCTACTTATAAAATTAGGGCAATTACCTTAAATTTTTAAAAATTAGGATAATTACTTTAAAAATGTGGATCTGATCCAATTAACCACTTATGTGAATCTCTTAGCACAAAACCTAGAATACTGTAAATAATATAACAAAGTCATATTCACAATGGTGTAATACTTATGCTATAATTCTTAAACTTTTCTAGACCTGGATATATAGCACAATTATGTAAATGTATTTTTTGAAAATAGACTAGAAAAATAATTACAGTTGACCCTTGAACACAGGTCTGAACTGCACAGGTCCACCTACACATGCCTCCTGCCTCTCCCCCTCAAAAAAAAAGCTTTATTGTTTTCATTTGGGAAAGGGCTCCAGGGCAGTTAAAAAAATCTGCCTTGCAGCTGTAGGAAAACTTAGGTGGAGAAGCCCTGACACCAGGGGGAGCCAGAGGGAGCCCCTCAATGGCTGCTGGGCTCTGGAGGCTCCTGGTTGTGCTTGAGGATCTCCTTTAGAAGAGATATTTGTTCAGCCTGACCTCTGGGGTGTCAGCCAGCCTGGGAAGGTTAGTCAGGTGGTTGCCTTCTTCTTGACAAGTTTTCCCTCCTCATCTAGGAAGTTGTTATCCAGGAAGTTAGAGATGGGGGTCTTTACAGGTAGAACCCAGGGTATGCAAATCAAAAAGGGCCTGGTTCAGGTTTTTCTCCAGGGCCATGGTGGCTTCTACGATGTCCAGGGCTTTGCCCCATTCATCTTGGGATAGCTTCTGTAAGTCCTGGAGGGAGGGCATGGACACAGTCTTGTTTGCTTCTTAGAGATGCCTGGTACCCTCAGCTTCTCCTTGGTCAGCTCCTGGAAGAAGTGGCCTGTGTCCTCAAGAGCCACATCATTGCAGTTGAAATAGGAGCCAGAGAGGTAGGTGTAGGAGGCCTGTAGATGCCTTGTGACCAGGTGGTTGGTGACCTCCACCTAGGTGGAATAATTCTAACCAATTTGGGAGCTCATGGTTGATTTGGCAATAAGGAGCTAAGCTGAAAAAGTGGTGCTGGCTGGTCCCAGAGGCAGAGGATGGCTGGAAGATGGTTCCCAGGATTGTGACTGTAAAAAAGGGTGGAGGGTAGCTGGAGGAATGGGTATCCCTGGGTCTGCTGCATCCACATACAGTTGAAGGAAGAGACAGATCTGGGGGACTGCCAGGTACAGTACCTACACTTGGATTTTCTTTTTAACAATACAGTTAATGTATTTTGTCTTATAATTTTCTTCACGTTGTTTCTCTAGCTTGCTTTATTGTAAAAATACAGTGTATAATAAAACAATATAACATACAAAATAATCGACAGTTATCAGTAAGGCTTCTTTCTGGTCAACAGTAGGCTAGGAGTATTTAAGTTTTTGGGGAGTCAAAATTTATGTGCTTATTTTTGACTGAACAGGGATTGGCACCCCTAAACCCTGGATTGTTCAAGGGTCAACTGTAGTAATGTTAGTAGTTGTCATTAGCCTTTAAATTTTTTTTTAATTCCAGTATAGTTAACATACAGTGTTACATTAGATTCAGGTGTACAATATAGTAATTCAACAATTCTATACATCATTACTCAGTGCTCATCATGATAAGTGTACTCTTAATCCCCTCACCTATTTCACCCATCCCCCCACCAACCTCCCCTATGATACTTTATTTTAAGCAAGTACTCTCAGTTGAAGTTATTTTTTAGATTTTATTTGAGAGGGGGGTGTGGAGGGGAAGAAGAGTGAGAAGCAGACTGCTGAGCAGGGAGCAGGGAGCCCATCGTGGGATTCTATCCCAGGACCCTGAGATCATGACCTGAGCCAAAGGGAGACGCTCAGCCATTTGAGCCACC
>NC_048237.1:16705768-16722337 GCF_002007445.2 Ailuropoda melanoleuca
AAAAAAAAGCTTTATTGTTTTCATTTGGGAAAGGGCTCCAGGGCAGTTAAAAAAATCTGCCTTGCAGCTGTAGGAAAACTTAGGTGGAGAAGCCCTGACACCAGGGGGAGCCAGAGGGAGCCCCTCAATGGCTGCTGGGCTCTGGAGGCTCCTGGTTGTGCTTGAGGATCTCCTTTAGAAGAGATATTTGTTCAGCCTGACCTCTGGGGTGTCAGCCAGCCTGGGAAGGTTAGTCAGGTGGTTGCCTTCTTCTTGACAAGTTTTCCCTCCTCATCTAGGAAGTTGTTATCCAGGAAGTTAGAGATGGGGGTCTTTACAGGTAGAACCCAGGGTATGCAAATCAAAAAGGGCCTGGTTCAGGTTTTTCTCCAGGGCCATGGTGGCTTCTACGATGTCCAGGGCTTTGCCCCATTCATCTTGGGATAGCTTCTGTAAGTCCTGGAGGGAGGGCATGGACACAGTCTTGTTTGCTTCTTAGAGATGCCTGGTACCCTCAGCTTCTCCTTGGTCAGCTCCTGGAAGAAGTGGCCTGTGTCCTCAAGAGCCGCATCATTGCAGTTGAAATAGGAGCCAGAGAGGTAGGTGTAGGAGGCCTGTAGATGCCTTGTGACCAGGTGGTTGGTGACCTCCACCTAGGTGGAATAATTCTAACCAATTTGGGAGCTCATGGTTGATTTGGCAATAAGGAGCTAAGCTGAAAAAGTGGTGCTGGCTGGTCCCAGAGGCAGAGGATGGCTGGAAGATGGTTCCCAGGATTGTGACTGTAAAAAAGGGTGGAGGGTAGCTGGAGGAATGGGTATCCCTGGGTCTGCTGCATCCACATACAGTTGAAGGAAGAGACAGATCTGGGGGACTGCCAGGTACAGTACCTACACTTGGATTTTCTTTTTAACAATACAGTTAATGTATTTTGTCTTATAATTTTCTTCACGTTGTTTCTCTAGCTTGCTTTATTGTAAAAATACAGTGTATAATAAAACAATATAACATACAAAATAATCGACAGTTATCAGTAAGGCTTCTTTCTGGTCAACAGTAGGCTAGGAGTATTTAAGTTTTTGGGGAGTCAAAATTTATGTGCTTATTTTTGACTGAACAGGGATTGGCACCCCTAAACCCTGGATTGTTCAAGGGTCAACTGTAGTAATGTTAGTAGTTGTCATTAGCCTTTAAATTTTTTTTTAATTCCAGTATAGTTAACATACAGTGTTACATTAGATTCAGGTGTACAATATAGTAATTCAACAATTCTATACATCATTACTCAGTGCTCATCATGATAAGTGTACTCTTAATCCCCTCACCTATTTCACCCATCCCCCCACCAACCTCCCCTATGATACTTTATTTTAAACAAGTACTCTCAGTTGAAGTTATTTTTTAGATTTTATTTGAGAGGGGGGTGTGGAGGGGAAGAAGAGTGAGAAGCAGACTGCTGAGCAGGGAGCAGGGAGCCCATCGTGGGATTCTATCCCAGGACCCTGAGATCATGACCTGAGCCAAAGGGAGACGCTCAGCCATTTGAGCCACCTAGATGCCCCTAAGATTATTTTTTAACAAGAACATTTTTTTTATTTTGAGGTATATTTTTATTTTGAAGTATATTACATGGTTCTAAAAGATATATATAAAACATTCCATCCAAGAAGAATAGAATACACATTTTCTTCAAGTACACACAGAAGAATCCTCTGGTTAAACCACATGAACACATAGAGACATAACAAATATTACACATTTAGGAAGACTAAAATCCTACCAAGTAAAATTTCCAGGCACAATGTACAAAACTAAAGATCAACAATAAAACAAAGCTGGAAAATCTACAATGTAAATATTAAGTATTTAATATGTAAATATTAAACACGCTACTGCACAAGCAATAGCCCAAATTAGAAATCAAACGGCAAATCAAAATGTCTCAAAACAAAAGAAAAAACAATATTCCAAAACCTATGGGATGCAGCAAAAGCAGATGTTAGAGTGAAATTTGTGATATAAATGCTTGTATTAAGTTGTTTATTTGAACTTTTTTCCTTAACGTTACAGCAAAAGAAGAAACTTAGCTGAAATTTAGTAGAGGAAGGAAATAACTGAAAAATCAGAAATTGAGACCAGAATAAACAAGAACATAACATTGGAGTAATGACCTGTTTTTCCAAAAATAAAGTTGGCAATGTTTTAATTACATTAAGAAAAAAAAAAAAGATTCAAAAGCAAAATGAGAAATGGGAGAGAAAACAATACAACAGATAAGCCAGAAATCCATAATGCGATAAGATTACTATAAACAATTGTATACTAACANCTACATTAAGAAAAAAAAAAGATTCAAAAGCAAAATGAGAAATGGGAGAGAAAACAATACAACAGATAAGCCAGAAATCCATAATGCGATAAGATTACTATAAACAATTGTATACTAACAAATCAGATAATTTAGGAGGAAGAAAAAAAAGATAATCCCTAACACGTTATCAATATTGACTCATGGATCTTGAATGCAAGAAGTAGGAAATCTTCTTAGACCAATAATAAGAATGAAAGTTGAATTAGGAATCCAAAATTTCCCAGTACAGGAAAGCCCAAGACCACATGGTTTCATTGGTGAATTCTACCATTTAAAAAAAAAGAAATGACCGTCTTTATCAAAATCTTACAAATAATGGAATAGAGGGAACACATTCAAAATTACTCCATGAGGCCAGTCCTTGTACAGTTTTTATCCTGCTCTGCCTCCCAGGGATGCTCTCTGAGAGGAGTGAATAATCTCTCTCTCACTGTGTGCCCCAGGTGTTCTTTGATTGCTGTTTCCATTCTGTCTGCCCCAGGGTTGTTTGCCTGTCTTCTCTCCAGCAGCAGGGCAGTGCCCTTAGGCTCTATCCCAGCCAAGCCCACTGACCTTTAAAACACCAGGCTTTAAGCCCTGCTAGTTGCAAGAATTCAGGAAATTCATCCTCTCTTGTTTTCCAAGCAAACTGGCTTTGGGGAAACATCCTCCTTGTGCATTCCCAGGTGCTTTTGTCTCTGTTGCTCTGTCTCTTTTTTGTCTCTCTCTCTCCCTCTCCCCCTCCTCCATGACCATGGTTCCCTCTCCTCTGCAGTACCCATGATCCGTTTCTCCCCTAAACTATGTCTCCACAATTCCTACCTTCCTTGATGTGGCCTCTTCTCTCCCTTTAGTTGTGGAGTTTGTAATGTTGGTCTTCGGGTCTATTTCTAGGGTATTTAAGGATGATTTGATAGTTATCTATCTTGTGTTTGTGGGAGGAGACAAGCCTAGGGTCCTCCTACTCTACCGCCATCTTGTTATTCCTTCATTAGCCTTTTTGATCTTTCTTTTGCTCCCACCTTTTCTCTGTATTGTGAATATAGAACATCATTTTTTAATTTTCATAACAAAATTTAAACTTAAAAAAATAAAGGTAGGCACTAACTATATTCTTCATAGTATATATTCTTCATACATAGGTCCCTATCTATCATCTTCATGATCTTAAGTAATTGTGAATAAAGTTGATTGCTGTATTTCTAACTTAAAGAATATTTCTGGGTCTTGCAAACTTATGTTTTATTTTTAACCACTCTGTAGGCTATAAAATGAGGAGAACAAGAATTCACAGTAGTGAACGCTTTGAACATAATGAAATCTGAATTAAAAAAAAAATTTCCCCCTTTGAGAAGGAAATGAAAAGACCTCCACCTTTCAAAAAAGATTAACCATGAGAAGCTGCATAAGGGGGCCCGTTCCTCATGGGAAAAAAATGTGTGCTATATTGTTTGTATCATTTGTATCGCTTGCTACCATGAGAGATGCAGGTACTTTGAAGGGGGTGGGTGGTAAATTATCCAAGACTTTGAAAGTAATAAAAGAAATCATGGTCTGGAAAAAAAAAAAAAAGATGTTCTAGATATGATTCACAGATTTATTGTAGTCATTTTGGAAGCATTGAAACAGACCAAATATGTGGAGAAATTATTTCTGATTGCGTACTGAAATTTTAAAGACACTCAGATGGCTAAGGTTTGTGTTCCATGTAGAAACTGACTTTGAATGCTAGGTTTGGGAATTGGTTAGGAAAAGGAGGAGGTTCACATTTTGAGCAAGCTTGAGTGGCAGAAAGGCAGGAGAGACTTATAAACAGAAGGGGAAAATCTAAGATTAAAGTGAGCATGGGCCTGGGTAGCACAGTGAAATAGAGATGGAGTGGAAAAAGATCTGTCTGAGAATACAAAGGGCTCACAAAACATTCATTACAATTTAGATAAAGCCTAAGTGGTTATTTTCTAAAACTAAATCTCATGGCCAAGTGTAGAGTTTTGAAGCTAAGAGGCAGGCATAGGTATTTAATGGGGGGAAAAAATCACTAAAGACCTTAATTCTGTTTTCTATTCTGATTTGTTCATTGAGAACCTTGGAAATCACATAGTCTGACTAATGTGGTCAGTGGTAGTTTATCTATAAATCTTAGAGTTATTCAGTATGGATATACATAAGGCTTTATGTTGGTTTCATGTCAATTCATGCCCTGCTTGTTCCAGAGACCAAAGGTAGCCTTCTAAATTTGATGGCAGCAGTGATGGTAGGCTATTACAAACAAACGAGTGCACTGCAGCTCCAAATCTTTATCTTTTCCCAATAGAACCCTAGAAAAGGAGAGTTCAAATGGAAGTTAGAAGTTATCATCCCATTCACTGAAGAAGCGTCTCCATACCATTCCCAAAAGATGGTCAATCTGACTTCTGCTTGAATTAAGATATGTCTATGTGATCAACTCTTTTACCATTTTAGTAATTCTGTCAAAAATGAAAGCAAGGTTAATTGGGCATGAATTAGTCTTAGAGAATTTAATACACTTCTAGAATTTTTTAGGAGGGATACTAATACACTTAATAGATCATAATTTTTAAAATCTACTTTTTCTATTAAATACTAAGCTTCTTCATAGCTCTTAATTCTGTGATTTAGCAGTGACTAAGCAATGGCAACTCTGACATCAAATCCTTTCTATCTCCAGTTGCAACTCCAGGTGTGCCCTACTCTGATCTCTCTGTTAAATTGCTGCCAGAATAGTTTTTTCTTAAAACTCTTCCTAGATGTCTCCTGCTAACTTTCATTCAGTGATTCCTCATTGGCTTCAAAATAAAAATCAGCTCCGTGCCATGGCATATAATGATATCCCATAATCTGGATATTTCTGTGTCTGGATATTTTAGTTATCTATTGCTATAAGAATGTTGCAATAACAACCCCAAAATCCAGTGACTTAAAACAACAAATATGTATTCTCTACTAGTCTACAGGTCAGTGGGGGTGTTTTGCTGATCTTGCACAGGCTTAGCTTACCTCACCTAGATCTCATGCATCTGTGGTTTAGCTGGCAGGCACTCAGTGGGTGGCTCTTGGCTGGTGTGGATCAGGCCATGAGTTGGCTTTTCCAGAAGGCTAGGCAGAGCTTGTTTTTTGACTGTTGAGTGAAATTCCAGAAGAGGGAGTAGAAATTCACAGGCCTTTTGAGGCCTAGGGTTGGTCCCAGCTGCTACTTCTGTTGGCTTACATTGGCCAAGGTAAGTCATAAAGGTAGCCCAGATACAAGAGGTAGAGAAATAGACTTTCAGTGGAAGGAACAACAAATGAACATAGCAAAGTGTGCAGATGTTGGGAAGGACAAAAACTGGAGTTTTTGCCTCTAGTTCACTACACTTGCCTGCCTCTCCATCTTCAATGCTTGCTAAGCCCCAACTTAATCGTTATGCCCAACAGTAGTGAACTTCACATCGTTCTCTAAAAATGGTATGTCATTGTTTCCTTTGAGTGTCACACCCAATTTTCACTTTGCCTGGAATTAACTTCTGAGCTTGACTGACTTCTATACTTCAACAAAAATAATAACGATGATAAAGTATTAAGCACCCCCTATATATCGGGCATCATTCTAAGTTCTTTGCATATAGTAACTCGTTCAATTCCCATTTTGAGATAAGTCCTATTTTTTGAATTTTACAGATAAGAAAACTAAGGTACAGCAAGGGTCTGTAACTTATCCAAAGACACAGCTAGTTTGTGTGGTGAAGTCGGAATTTGAACCCAGAATATCTGAGTTCAGCCACCACTATCCGCCACTGCCAGCAGCTGATGCTGATGGAGAGTGCCCTCTTCTTATGGAAGCCTCCCTTCTCCCTCCTGATAAGCATAGGTGTTACTTCTGTTTTATATATATTCCTTTGTGAGTCCTAGCTCAGTTCTCACGTTGTACAGTTCTTTGAGATTTGCTTCATTGCTCCGACTTGGGATGATGATTCTGAAGGACAGAGCCTGAGTCCTTCATTTTGAATTCCCAGAACCTAGCACTGACTGGCACAGAGTCAGGTTCTTGGCTCATATTTCTTGAATGCGTGAATTGGGTTTCTCAGCCATGACACTATTGACATTTTTGATCTGATCATTCTTTGTGGGGTCTGTCTTGTGCATTATAGGATGTCTGCCAGCATTTCTGGCCTCCCCTCAGTGGATGCAAGTAGCACTCTCCCAGTTGTGAACAATCAAAAGTGTCTCCAGAGATTGCCAAATGTCCCTCCAGGGAAGGGAAACAAAATCGTCCCTGGTTGAGAACCACTGAAATAAATGAAGGACCTGGAGCAATTGTTTTTAAAGTTGTCTGAATAGTAAAATAACTTCAAAAAGTCCCCAACCCCCAGATTAATTAGGATTTCTGGGCATAGGGCCTAGGTCTCAGTAGATTTTGTAGCTCTCCAGATGATTCCAGTGTGCAGCCATTTGAAAACTGTTCCAGAGGCTTGACTTTTAAAGAATAAATGTCTTACTAATTCTTCACATGTGAAACCTTCCCTCAGAAATGGAGCTGGAAGTGAAGTCTTTCTATTATGAAATCAGGGACTACATTTGACATTTCTCTTATTTATTTTTTAAAATTTATTTATTTATCGGAGGGCAGACAACAATGAGGGGAGGGGCAAAGGGAGAGAGAATTCCCTACTGAGCAAGGAGCACGATGTGGGGCTTGATCCCAGACCCTGAGATCATGACCTGAGCCGAAGTCAAGAGTCAGGATCTCAACTGACTGAGCCACACAGACACCCCTACATTTGATATTTCTTCGAGTTTTCCTGGAAGGCTATCATAGTGCTTTATACAGTTGGAATTTTAAAAATTTTTTTTTTATTTTTTAGTATGTATGTATGTATTTATTTATTTATTACCTTTCAGGTGAGATTGAATTAGATAAAAAACAAATCAGAGTTAGCTACCCTCAAAGCNGATATGTCTATGTGATCAACTCTTTTACCATTTTAGTAATTCTGTCAAAAATGAAAGCAAGGTTAATTGGGCATGAATTAGTCTTAGAGAATTTAATAGACTTCTAGAATTTTTTAGGAGGGATACTAATATACTTAATAGATCATAATTTTTAAAATCTACTTTTTTCTATTAAATACTAAGCTTCTTCATAGCTCTTAATTCTGTGATTTAGCAGTGACTAAGCAATGGCAACTCTGACATCAAATCCTTTCTATCTCCAGTTGCAACTCCAGGTGTGCCCTACTCTGATCTCTCTGTTAAATTGCTGCCAGAATAGTTTTTTCTTAAAACTCTTCCTAGATGTCTCCTGCTAACTTTCATTCAGTGATTCCTCATTGGCTTCAAAATAAAAATCAGCTCCGTGCCATGGCATATAATGATATCCCATAATCTGGATATTTCTGTGTCTGGATATTTTAGTTATCTATTGCTATAAGAATGTTGCAATAACAACCCCAAAATCCAGTGACTTAAAACAACAAATATGTATTCTCTACTAGTCTACAGGTCAGTGGGGGTGTTTTGCTGATCTTGCACAGGCTTAGCTTACCTCACCTAGATCTCATGCATCTGTGGTTTAGCTGGCAGGCACTCAGTGGGTGGCTCTTGGCTGGTGTGGATCAGGCCATGAGTTGGCTTTTCCAGAAGGCTAGGCAGAGCTTGTTTTTTGACTGTTGAGTGAAATTCCAGAAGAGGGAGTAGAAATTCACAGGCCTTTTGAGGCCTAGGGTTGGTCCCAGCTGCTACTTCTGTTGGCTTACATTGGCCAAGGTAAGTCATAAAGGTAGCCCAGATACAAGAGGTAGAGAAATAGACTTTCAGTGGAAGGAACAACAAATGAACATAGCAAAGTGTGCAGATGTTGGGAAGGACAAAAACTGGAGTTTTTGCCTCTAGTTCACTACACTTGCCTGCCTCTCCATCTTCAATGCTTGATAAGCCCCAACTTAATCGTTATGCCCAACAGTAGTGAACTTCACATCGTTCTCTAAAAATGGTATGTCATTGTTTCCTTTGAGTGTCACACCCAATTTTCACTTTGCCTGGAATTAACTTCTGAACTTGACTGACTTCTATACTTCAACAAAAATAATAACGATGATAAAGTATTAAGTACCCCCTATATATCGGGCATCATTCTAAGTTCTTTGCATATAGTAACTCGTTCAATTCCCATTTTGAGATAAGTCCTATTTTTTGAATTTTACAGATAAGAAAACTAAGGTACAGCAAGGGTCTGTAACTTATCCAAAGACACAGCTAGTTTGTGTGGTGAAGTCCGAATTTGAACCCAGAATATCTGTGTTCAGCCACCACTATCCGCCACTGCCAGCAGCTGATGCTGATGGAGAGTGCCCTCTTCTTATGGAAGCCTCCCTTCTCCCTACTGATAAGCATAGGTGTTACTTCTGTTTTATATATATTCCTTTGTGAGTCCTAGCTCAGTTCTCACGTTGTACAGTTCTTTGAGATTTGCTTCATTGCTCCGACTTGGGATGATGATTCTGAAGGACAGAGCCTGAGTCCTTCATTTTGAATTCCCAGAACCTAGCACTGACTGGCACAGAGTCAGGTTCTTGGCTCATATTTCTTGAATGCGTGAATTGGGTTTCTCAGCCATGACACTATTGACATTTTTGATCTGATCATTCTTTGTGGGGTCTGTCTTGTGCATTATAGGATGTCTGCCAGCATTTCTGGCCTCCCCTCAGTGGATGCAAGTAGCACTCTCCCAGTTGTGAACAATCAAAAGTGTCTCCAGAGACTGCCAAATGTCCCTCCAGGGAAGGGAAACAAAATCGTCCCTGGTTGAGAACCACTGAAATAAATGAAGGACCTGGAGCAATTGTTTTTAAAGTTGTCTGAATAGTAAAATAACTTCAAAAAGTCCCCAACCCCCAGATTAATTAGGATTTCTGGGCATAGGGCCTAGGTCTCAGTAGATTTTGTAGCTCTCCAGATGATTCCAGTGTGCAGCCATTTGAAAACTGTTCCAGAGGCTTGACTTTTAAAGAATAAATGTCTTACTAATTCTTCACATGTGAAACCTTCCCTCAGAAATGGAGCTGGAAGTGAAGTCTTTCTATTATGAAATCAGGGACTACATTTGACATTTCTCTTATTTATTTTTTAAAATTTATTCATTTATCGGGGGGCAGACAACAATGAGGGGAGGGGCAAAGGGAGAGAGAATTCCCTACTGAGCAAGGAGCACGATGTGGGGCTCGATCCCAGACCCTGAGATCATGACCTGAGCCGAAGTCAAGAGTGAGGATCTCAACTGACTGAGCCACACAGACACCCCTACATTTGATATTTCTTTGAGTTTTCCTGGAAGGCTATCATAGTGCTTTATACAGTTGGAATTTTTTAAAATTTATTTTTATTTTTTAGTATGTATGTATGTATTTATTTATTTATTACCTTTCAGGTGAGATTGAATTAGATAAAAAACAAATCAGAGTTAGCTACCCTCAAAGCCAAGTAAAGAGGGGGCATAATAGACTGGCGTTTTTGCCTTTGGCAGTTGTTTGGCTAATAATGCTTACTCAAACTTCTGACTTTATATTTACCAAACTAACGGAGTGTGCTGTGCACAGCGACTCCATCCCTACATGCTGTTTGCATGGTACATGGTGTAAGAATATTGCTGTTGTCTGATATTACATTTCTCAGCATCCCAAATGTTTCTCTTAGGTTGAAAGGGATCTTTGTTACAGGGAACACTTTGGAAGCAGCTGTGAAAACTTTGTACATCTCAAATGGTCTCATAGAAGTCTATAAACAGGCCACATTATACTTCCCTGAGTATCAGCATAATTTAATTCCTTTTCACGGTATTGAAAGTCCTTTTGTTCTCAAGCAGCTTTTCCAGTATATTTATTGGTAAATTTTATTATGTACTGAATAATTATATCTTGGGAATTGGGGTTCTATAGTTAATTCTTTATACAATGGGATATATTTATTAGTACCGTATTCTAAAATAGCTTCCAAGTAAACCACGGTGTATAAGAAATAGAATTCCGGGAAGAAGTTTATGATCATCTGAATTTATTACAATGACTCAATGACTACTGTCACTCTTAAAAGGAACATAACATGTGATAAATTGAAATCAGTCTTTTTTGAATACCAAGAAAGCATACAGTTGGAAGTGTTGGCATCCATAACATAAAAAGGTAACAGATTTTAAAACCACCAAAATATACTTATTATTTTAGGCCCAAATGCTACTTTAATTTGTTTTAATTAAAAATCTCAATTGTTATTTGGATAAAATATCCTCCTAGAAGTACTAAAATATTATGCTACTGCCTAGATATAACGATGCTGGTTTTTAGAAGTAGATAATTGGGCCTCAATGAATGGCTTGAAGGTCTTATGTCAAGACATCTTGGACTTCCATGCTTTGATAAAGTGTGTTTTTGACTTTATATAACTCTATCATAAGAGGGCCATATTTTTTAAACCCTCATTGTAGAATTTTAAAATTGATGTTTTCAGCAGAAAAATATACCTGTAATCCTGGTGTTCCGTAAGCTAGTGATGACAGTCAGTAGTCAGTTTTATTACTCTAAATGACTGCCATAATTAGGCCACATAAATACAGATTTCATTCAGTGGTAACTGTCTAGTTTCCTTGCTTATATTTCATAACTCTATTGGCCTGCGGTTGTTTTCTTGGGAAATACACTGTTCCCAATTTTCACTGAAATCTATCATATAAGAAAACAACTTAGCTGGAAAGTATAACCCTCTTTTATATTAATAAAAAGAAATATATCCCAACAAATCAGATCTTTCTTTTGTCAGGCTAGTGTGACATTTATTGGCAGTGTGGTTCCTCAGTCCCAAGACCACTTTAATCTGAAACTAATGAGATGAATGAGCTGATCAGAAATATAGCATTTGCTCAGGGGGCAATTAGAGTATAGTTGCCGGATTCAGATACAGCTCTGTAGAATGGTTGAGAATTGGTGTCCATAAATCAACCTATGGCAGAAAAGTGATTTAATCAATGGGCAGATGGCTAGTTCTCAAGCTTTTGATGCCCACTGGATAGTCACTTCTGGAATCCTTTTAGCACTCAGTTAGGAATATCTATCAACTTCAACTATAAGACAAGCTATTCTCTTGAACAAAATGTTCTACCTTAGAAATGATATGTAATATTCAGTGGCATGGTAGCAGGTCAAGCTCTAAAACAATTGATACCAACCAAAATACGTAAATAAAACTGCTCCACTCTTAATCGTTAGTAGCACTTTAGTCATGTCATTTTGACCATCTTTACCAATGGCAACATTTCCGTATAGCACAAATTGGTCTATAATGAGCCACAGAGAACACTCCATCAACGCATCTGAAGCACTTTAGCAAATATTTAACATTTTTTACATGAAATGAATTATTTAAATGGGCAATTTTTTTTTAATAAATAGGCAGAAATTTTTAGGGTAATTCTGGTTTTTTTTTTTTTTAATGCTTCCAGTAAGAGTTCAGGATAAATAATCTTATAAATCTTACAAACAGGAAAACCACAGTAGGTGAACCATCCTCAAGGTATCTTTACTCATCTTTCTTCTTAAGCTTTAACAGAGATGTAACTAATTTATTTTTACTTAACAAAAGGACAGAAAAGGTTAAGATAAAAATGTTCACAAAAAGATACAGATCTCCACTTTATTTCTGCCACAGAATAGAGCATTACAAAACTCCCACACCCGCACAAATTGTCTGTATCCCAGCCACCTTTTCCACTGTTGAACAGTCACTGAATAATTGGGAATGTCTGGACTTGCTCTTTCAGTGTAGACTTGCCCTCAAATTGATTTTTAAATTGCTTTAAAAGATCTGGTGGTATTTTGAAGGCGTCAAGATTTGGATTAAAATGAGGTATAAGTTGTCTTCAAATTCTTTGTCCAACAGAACCAATGAATAGGGTAATAAACAAATGGGGTGCTGCAAGAATTTTGAGTTCATTAGCCATGTTCATGAATTGCTAAAAGACTGTACGTTTCCACAGAGCAACTGGCTGCTGCAAGAAGTAAGAGAACACTGAGAACCAAGACCTTTTCCCAGCCTTATACTCTCAGGAAACATGTGGATAACCCAGTTGAAATGATGATTAATTTATTATGTGAATCAAATGCACTCAACAGGATTCTTCCATTTTGCAGTATTTTTGATACCTTTAAATATCAAACTTCTAAGAAGATCCCTTTTTCAGAAGATATTTTCCCCCTGAGAGAGGTACACAGAAATGAAATGGTTATTTATTTGGGTTGTCTACTACACCTGTTCAGTTACAGAAGAATGCATCTTCAGACTGTTGTGTTTGATGATATTTTTATCAATCTTCTAAGATTAACCTATTGATGGTAACAAAGGCCGTTTTTGAATTTACCTTCTGGTCTGTTGACTTACTGTTTGTAGTCCTTTGTTACCATCTCTGTCTGAGAGTGGGACGGACCAGGAATATAATGTGGTGGGCCATTTCTCTGATTATTAGTAGCCCTGCTGTGTCTGGATGAAATAATCCATTCCACTGTTGCCAACTGTGTATTAAATGCTTAATCTTCACCAGGCATCATGCTAGGTGATATATATCAGTTCTGTATAGTCCTTAAAAAGATTACTGCAAAATAGGTACTGGTATACTTTTTCCCCCCCTAGAAAAACAACTGAATGTTATGAAGTATATATAATTTTCTCTATGCTCATATGTAAAGTAGCAAATCCAAGTCCGATTAATTTTAAAGTTCTTACTTTTCCCAGTATGGCACATAGTGTCTTTGAGTGTAATTAGACTTGACTGTACCACGGAATTGACTATACCCTCGAATTTAGTCATTGGAATTAAATTGGACTGTGAAGGAGGGCAAAAGGCAAAGATCCTTTGGAATCAAATGACTGGATTAAATCTCAGAACCTTATTTGACCTCACTGAACCTCAATTTTCTAGTAGAAATATAATAACTTTACAGGGCTGTTGAAGTAATTAGAGGTAAAAATTTATAGCACTCAATAGATTTGGTTTGATATGACAGAGAAATTTGGAAATGTTGAATAGTTCAATAGCTTCTTGGGGATTTTCTTTGCTTCTGTTTTTGTTCCCACAAATTGTTTAACCATATATATATATGTTGAGCTCCTATATACTGGTACTTTTCTAAGTATGGGGAACATATGGATGAATAAGAAACCTTGAAGTTTTTGCTCCACAGGGTGTGAGTGCCCTGAGGAAACTTGGTCTTTTGGAGGCTTGAGATGCAAATATTTATAAGGTAATATAGAAAATACATGGGTTTTATGTAAACCTAGAGAGTATGTATATAACCCAGTGTGGTCAAGGAAAGCTTACTAGATTAAGTTATGCTTGAGCTGAATCTTGAAGAACTAACATTCCTAGAAGTGAGCCAAATGAGAGGGATACTGGGGAGAAGGAAAAATCAGAGCAAAGACATGGAGGTGCAAAACATTTAATGTTTCTGGATCATGAAGACTGGAGGCCATGCTGGAGAGAAGGCAGAAATCCTATGCTATAGGGATCATATATATATATATCTCCTGGTTAGAGTGTGCATGAATATTTTTTATCTTGGAAATGGGGAGCTATAGGAGGATTACATTTTTTAAGTATATAGGTTTATCTGGCAGACCTATGTGTTGGGTGGATTTGGTGGGGGGATAAAATGAGTAAAGGAGTTAGAATTTGTTGCAGTAGTGCAGGCAGTAGAAGATGGAAATTTGAGCAAGGACAATTGGAGTGGGTGGTGGAGAAGAGAAGATGGATTTGGAAAATGCTTAAAAAGCAAATTTAATGAATTTAGGAGGTAGGAGAGGAGATAATGATTACTAGTTCTTAATTTGGGCTAATTGGAGGATTGCAAGAGCATGAGCTAAGGGAAAATAAGGAGTGTGAAGGCAAGGGAGATGCATCATTCCTATGTCCGTTTAAGAGAAACTGTTACTGGGCATACAGTGACTGATAGCTCCAAACACAACACCTTTGGATTGGCTGCAGCAAAGGATGCCTAAGCCTCTAGCATCCAATGCCTTGTCAATATGGTAGTGTTGGAGCTGGGCCATTCCTGCCTGGTGTNAGGAGTTAGAATTTGTTGCAGTAGTGCAGGCAGTAGAAGATGGAAATTTGAGCAAGGACAATTGGAGTGGGTGGTGGAGAAGAGAAGATGGATTTGGAAAATGCTTAAAAAGCAAATTTAATGAATTTAGGAGGTAGGAGAGGAGATAATGATTACTAGTTCTTAATTTGGGCTAATTGGAGGATTGCAAGAGCATGAGCTAAGGGAAAATAAGGAGTGTGAAGGCAAGGGAGATGCATCATTCCTATGTCCGTTTAAGAGAAACTGTTACTGGGCATACAGTGACTGATAGCTCCAAACACAACACCTTTGGATTGGCTGCAGCAAAGGATGCCTAAGCCTCTAGCATCCAATGCCTTGTCAATATGGTAGTGTTGGAGCTGGGCCATTCCTGCCTGGTGTGGGACTCTTCCACCAGTAATTTTTGCTCAAGGAATTGCCATTTGTCTGGCTAAGACTCTGAGCACTGCACTGCAGTATGAGGCTTTTTCTGTTCAATCCTTTCTCCACCCCTTCCTTTTACATGTCAGACCTACACTGGTCTAAAGGGTCTCCCTGCCTACTGTAGACCTAGCCCTTCTTCACAGGCGTCTCCAGTAAAGCTCTTCCATCTCTAATCCCTATGTGGCATCTGCTTCTTGGAGGACCCAAACTAACATTAAGGAACATTTGGACATGGGCAGGGTGAGAGTGATGAGGAGGTCAGTTATAGAAATATCAAGTTTGATATGACTGAGAGAAATGACTGATATGGCTGGAGATGTTGGATAACTGGTGGATAAACAAGTTAGAAAACATAGATCAGGCTTGACATCCAGATTTTGGGAGTCTTCAGCATGTGGCATGTAACCACAACTGGATATATGGAATCACTCAGAATAGGAATCATGTGAAAGAGTAGAAATTTTTATATTCATGCAACTTCAGATGCATTAGAGCATTCACAGATCAGCCTGTGACCTTCACTTCCCATCTCTCTGCCCTTGATCCTATTTGTGCCCCTTCCTTCTGGCTGGATGTTCTACCTTGTGCCAATCAGCTCCTATGAGTACTTAGCACATTTAAGGCTCTTCACTGTCAGGATTAGTACCCATTCGTATATTGGTTGTGCCTTATATCTCCATCTTTTCCAGAAGAGTGATGAGTCTTAGTAGTCCTCTTGAGGTCACTGCTCAAGGGTTCAAGTTCCAGGCCATTTGAGGTCTGATGCTCTTACCCTTACAGACAGTTGGAGACCCAATTCACTGCCCTACGGCAGCATGTTTCTACTATAAGTTTTCTGATTTTTTCCCTACTTCTTGATTTTATTCTGTACGTTTTCAGAATTTCTAGCTTTGTTTTCACCTGACGTAAGAATTTCTGTTTTTTCCCACTTTTTGTAATTACTCTAGCTTTATAATCATTCTTTTCTGGCAGGGAAATTCCTCCACCTTTGGAGTGCTGAGCTCTAGTCTGAAGTTCCAGCTTCTCTGTATTCTTCCTGGGGAGGCTCTGATAGTTTTTCTTTCAGCTAGGTGACACTGCTTTGTGGTTTTCCATGTTTTCAGAAGCCTCTGGCATTCCAAAGAGTGTCATCTCATCCAAGCAGCAATAAATGTGAAGAGAATCCTGTAGTCCTGTTTGTGGTGGCAGGATAGGTGTTCAGCAAGAAACATGTCTGGATCCACTGTCTTTTGAACTGGCCTCATGTTTTTGGCCTATTTTACAGCATGACTGAAATGTTGAGAAGGATGGCCCGGTGGTAGGGTGGAGTAGAAATGTGCAGTGTCCTTCTGTATGAACTTGTGCCACTTCCTTTGAAAAGATCACCTTGAAAAAAGTAGATTCTGGCATGGAATATATAAACTAAAGATAACATTCCCACAATACTCTTGACATGGTGGGGTGAGGGATGGGCATTGCGGAAGAATTACTTAGTCTCTCATGAGATGTTACCATGTATTTCTGGTGCCCAGGGTCAGAAGTAAACCATCTCCCAGTTCCAGAGGCCTGTTTCTCACCAGTCTCCAGGTGAACTGATGTACCTGGCAACAGACTTGGTTGTATACGTCTGGGCCCAATCTCGATTTCATTTGAGGCCAGTGGAATCTCTTCTACATGACTCTTAGGTCAAAGTCACCATGTGCAGTTGCCCCCAAA